>NC_056732.1:1451241343-1451503843 GCF_019279795.1 Protopterus annectens
GCACACAGTGATCGTTATCCCACTCCACAAAGGGGGAGCCACCACAGAACCCTGGAACTATCGCCCCATTAGCCTAACAAGCGTGGTCTGCAAAACCATGGAACTTATAAACAAAGACATTAGATATCTCCAAACTCTGGACCCCACCCAGTTCTGGTTTGTAAAAGACAGATCAGGTCTCCTAAACCGGATAGATGTCTTTGAAGCAGTCACCAAAGCCGTAGACGAGGGTAAGGTGGTTCACACAGCCTATCAAGATCTAACCAAGGCTTTTGACACCATCCCCCACTCTGGAATTATAGATAAACTCACTAAACTAGGTATAAAACCCTATGTCACAAGATGGGTTGCCAACTGGTTCACTGACAGAACCCACACTGTGAAAGTAGCAGACTCCAAATTCAACGTCAGACCAGTGACAAGTGGAGTACCACAGGGTTCAGTCCTGGGTCCTCTCCTGTTTAGTATCTACTTTTCTGAAGTAAAGTTTAACACAGAAGGTCTTTGGCTAATGAAGTTCACAGATGACTGCAAACTAGAAGCCATAATCAAAACTCTTAACGATGTGGACATCCTACAAAAGGGCCTCACTGAGAGAGATGCCTGGTGTCAAAACCCATGTTCTCAAGCTCAATGCCAAAAAGTGCATTGTCATTCCCTTTGGTAAAAACTCTGTACTCATTAGCTACCACATAGGTGGTAGTCTACTTAACACCAAAAGTGTGATTAGACCTTGGGACACAGATGGACAGTAGTCTCTCCTTTGGTAATCACATCGCCACAGTAGTCAGGAAATCCTTCTACAAGGCACACCTCACCACAAAAGGTTTCTCATCCAGGAAAAAAAGAGGTCACTGTTCCCCTCTACTCGTCACTCATTAGACCCACTGTAGAGTACAACACCCCTTTTGGTATATACCTCACAAGACATCTACAACAACTTGAAAGGCCACAGAAATACCTCACAAAGAGGATTACCGGCCTCAAACAGATGCACTACACTGACGGTCTCAAAAAACTCCAGCTTTACTCTTGTCGCATATCGCCTACTCAGAGGCGATCTCTGCCTAACATACAAAGCTATGTCAAACCCAGAGCTGTTGGACATCCACTTAAAAAATCCCAATCCTCCGAGCTACACGTTCTAGGGACCTAAACCTTCTCACCACAATAAACAGAACATGCTGGAGGGATAGATTCCTGTCCCAGAGACTTCCTATACTCTGGAACAAACTACCTATCTATATCAAACAAAGCTCCTCATTAGCACGCTTCAAGAAAAATCTTGATGATTGGATGGGAAATAGGAATTTCACCCCGGGGATCACCTCTGTGGCTCTGCTCGACAGGGGCACAGGAAAATAATTTTCTTGGCTGGCGAAAGCCAGCACACCTTTTTGGCTAGGCTTATACAGGCCCTAGGGCCAATATCCTAGTATCTACCTATGAACGTAAAAAACAAAGTAGGAATGAGAAGCAAAATCCCATCAACTAAGTAAACGACAGAATAAAATAAATGCTACTAAAATACCTGTGCTCTCTGAGGGAAGTCAAAAGGCACGTTTTTCCATTTTTCGAAAGAGTATGTTTCTCCCTGTAAATTTCAACAGTCCCCAAAAAGTCTTCTTTCACTGCACCTTTTGAAGACATCATATTACAATGTAATAACTAACTCCTATGGTGTTCATTTTATAAAATAATAATTTTATACCCTGATACTGCACCAAAGGTCTCAAATGCAATATAACATCCAGATCTACATCTAAAGATTAGTACACTAATAAGAAATCTGCATATACAGCCATCTAACAATGACTGTTCCCTACTCTAAGGCCTTCATAAAGGAGCTCCTCTGAGCAGCTCTGCCAGCAATTCAATATGTAACACAGAGTGGGAGAGAAATCACATAACCTTGTCATGTCCCTCTTTCAGTATAAAGAGAATCTGATAACTTACAGCTACCCTCTATCCTGTCAGAGGAACCTGGTTATAATCACTTTAAAAGGTTCTGAAAATGTTACAGGAAACTTCAAAATTCCAAAAGGGGAAACAAGTAGTTCCATTCCACTCTGTCAAATGCCTTTTCAGCATCAAAAGTTAAGAACCAGTATTATACCATGACCCCCCCCAAAACGTGCACGCTGATTGGCCAGCGTGCCCGTTGTAAATCGAGTTATACTAATGGAAAAAGGTCCGGTCGCCCGGACTTTTTTCCATTAGTATAACTCGGTTTTTTAAAACACTGTTAATTGGGTTTAACATAGCGAGACAGCTTTAAAATGTTGCTTATTTTAAAGCGGTCTCGCTATGTTAAACCCATTTACCATAGCGAGACAGTGTTTTAAAAAAAAGCAACGGAGAAAGCAAGATCTCCGTTGCTTTTTTTTAGTGTTTCGCTATGTTAAATTAGTTTAACATAGCGAGACAGTTTTAAAATAAGCAACGGACATCTCATTTAACATAGCGAAACACTAAAAAAAAGCAACGGAGATCTTGCTTTCTCCGTTGCTTTGCTCAACTCTGATGTACTGCGCAGGCGCGCAGTACATCAGAACTGCCGAGGATGCCAGACATCTGCGGAAGGGCAGTAAACAGGCATTATACTATGCCATTATTTAAGAAAAGTAATGGTTTCTTTTCTTAAATAATGTCATGGTATAATAGCAATAACCCACTTCTGGGTGTGGGTAATGCTAAATTTACCCACGGTTGGCTTTGTTTGGTCCCTCAGGCTTCGCCCTCGGGACCAAACCATGCCAACCGTGGGTAAATTTAGCATTACCCACACCCAGGCATGGGTTATTGCTATATTATTCTACTTTCCTCTGCCACTTCAAAAAACCTCATTGTAATAATAAAGATTATCCACTGTGCCTCTGCTCCTTATAAACCCTGTCTGATTGACAGAGGGAAGAAATGCATTAAATCATTTTGCCAATGTAGTAGCGAAATCTTAAGTCATGACCGAGTTCTACTATTAGAAGACAGGACTCTATAAAGGAAATACCTTTCTCAAGCTTGGGTATTGCATCCTTCCATGAGAAAGGATACACCCTCTGTTCTAGAATGTCATTCAGTAGAGACAAAAAATGCTTATAGGGCAACCCGTCACAACCTATGTATAGCTCTAAACATATACCATCAGGCCCAGAGGTCTTGCACCTTGCCATTTCTTGCAGAATCTCTTTTCTTTTTAGAATAATTTCTTTCATTAATGAGCAAGCCTCTTCCTGAGTGAATGGAGGCAACTGGATCCTAAACAGGTACTCCTGATCCTGCATTTATGCACAGTTCGACTCCCCTTCCTGTATAGTAGTATGTATTACTCCTGAATCTTCTCCAATATACCAAGAAGGTCTTAATACAGCTCTCTCCATCCTATGCTGACTAAGACAAGTGGCCATTTGGTTCTTGGGGGAGGCAGTATAATTATCTTCAGCAATATCTTCACCCACTCTATCCTGTAATATAATAATCTTTCTACTTATGTTCATAGGTGTGTACTATGCTAACGACCACTGGGACCTTTTTAAGCCTAGCCATGCATCCCAAATCCCTGACAAGTTCTGGTACCCTTGACAGGTGTAAGCAGAGGCTTGGGAGATGAAACATTTACAAGGAGGGGCCTAGGGGATGAAATATTTACAGGCTGTCTGTACCTGTTGGATAGCTGCCAAATGAGGGATGTTTCCTATTCTCCATCCAAATATCCAAATTACACTTGAATTGGGTTAAGGAGAGGCTCTGCTTCACATGGATGGGTAGCCTGCTCCAGAGAAGGGGTAGCTTCTAGAGATAGATAACTGTTTCTCCAATGAGTCTTGTTTATATCACAGGGAAGGTTTAATTATTTGTAACAAGTAATTCTGCTGCGGTTTGTTTTGCAGATATGCAAGAGGTCTCTCTACATTTCTCAGTTACACCCCCCCCCCACCAATTCTTTCTAGCTTCAGCAGCTCTAGTAAATACCTCCTGAGATGCATACAAGGTCTTATACAACAGTTCTCTTAGTTTCAGCAAATTCTTTTAGAAATAACATTAAAGAGCACTTGTATTCATCCCATCTTAGCTGCTTATTTTTTCCCTGTGAAACATCAGGAATTCCATTTTCTACAAAATATAGAAACTTTTCAGCAAAGGACTTCCCCACTACACAGATCAGTATTAAATCGCCAATATACCATAACATGTGTCATATCTGATCTCATTCTTAAATCTAATGGGCTATGACCTGTCAGAAGTCTTGGTAAACAACTAAGAGTCCTGCATCATATATAGATGCCAGCTCAAAAATATAAATTTGCCCAACTTGGCTAACAAGTAAAACAGTGTATATTTCGTAGTCTCACCATATAAATGCCTATATATACATCCTCTGCCTCCATAAAGTGCAAATATCTATCCAAAAAATAATTGCTCCTGAGAAGAAATAAAAACAGAAACCATCTTTTTCTTTGTGTAGTAATACTAAATTCAAGCCACATGCCCACAATTTTAGCCTCTCCAGAATTTCCATCCATTCTCTAACCAACAGCCTGAGATCACTTACACCAGTATCCAGGGGAACATTAAGCAAAGTTGTCATAGCCCTCTCTAACATATCAACACATCATACATTTACCTTTTTATCCTCAGTTTATTTAGATGAAATGCAAGACCTTTTTTTCAAAATCAATACAGCCCCTTTCGCTGCCATAAACAATGTGATAAAAAACACATTTTTATATCATATTTTACTCAAACTCAAATGTACGCCAACTTGCATGTGTGTTTCCTGGAGTACGATGACATCCAGCCTAAATCTATGCAAGCACGTAAACATTCTAGATTGTTTAACTGGAAACAAAAGCCCATTAACATTTCACAAGATAAAACACTTTCTCAACTATTGAAGGAAAAAGGGAACACAGTACAATTTCTTTTCCCCATAACATTCAGGTAGCCTCCACAGCACCTCCTTTGAACTTGTCCTTCATTTCACATGGAGGTTAAAATCCCTATGAAGAATATATACTTGGAGAGTGTATGCATCACGTTTTCCCCAGTTTTTTGTAGTTTGATTAACTTAAACACATCCTCATCCTGCCTGAAAAAGAAGTTATGTCTTACCATAACATTCTATCTGTGTTGTTGATCTGCGTTCATTCATTACTGATGGGTTATCGGTTCCGTACTCGGAACAGAGCCGGCCAACATCAAGCTCGCGTCAGTAAAAACTCTCGAGCCAAGGTCCTACCCAGAATGCTCTACTCCCGGTTACCTCAGATTGAGTTTGCAAGTTGATAGATAAAAGTAGAGGCTACCTCTGGTCATAACAGACCTACCAGAAAGGAGTACATGAGATCAAACAAGAACCTCCGGATGGGGGACGGAAGGTGGGAAGTAATGAATGAACGAAGATCAACACAGATGGAATGTTATGGTAAGACATAACTTCTTTATCTGATGTTGTTAATCATCTTTGTTCATTCTTTATTGATGGGACAGAGTCCCCAGCTACCTGTATTCCTGGGTGACCCTCATGGAAGGACATTCCTGAGCACCATGGAACCAAAGGAAGCTCTACCTCTGGAAGCAAAGTCCAATTTGTAATGAAGAATAAATGTATGAGGTTTAGCCCAAGTTGCAGATGAGAAAATATCATTAAGGGACGCCTTAGCATGGAAGGCTGCTGAAGTTGCCATAAATCTTGCAGGATGTGTTTTGACTCTATGAGGCAAGGTGAGATTGTTTTTGTTGTAGATAAAAGGTGATACAATTTCTCAACCATGAAGCCAATGTAACTTTTGATAAAGGATGACCCAGTCTAGGTCCAGAAAAAGCCAGAAACAGCTGGTCTGATTTACGGGTAGATTTTGTTCTGTCCATATAAAATCGTATTTGCCTATGAACATCCAAGGAGTGCAAGCAATACTCTTCCCTTGTTAGAATGGTTAGGAAAGAACACTGGGAGCTCAACAGACTGGTTGATAGATCGCTCTGACACCACCTTTGGTAAAAAGGTAGAATTGGTTCTCAGTGATAGCCTATCCTTATGGAAGATAAGATAGGGAGGTTTGATGCATAAGGTCTGAAGTTCTGACAATCGTCTGGCCGATGTGACTGCAATCAGAAACAAAGTTTTCCAAGAGAGATATTTTACATCACAAGAGGACGCAGGTTCAAAGGGTGGAGCTGTTAAAGCTTGCAGAACCAAAGCCAAATCCCGAAGGTTGTACAGGTTCTCTGAAGGGAGGTTTTAGGTGGATAACCCCTTTCAAAAAAGTACAGAGCCTGTGTGACATAAGTGAAGAATCTTGAAAACCAATATGAAAATTCGAGATGGCAGCTAAATGTACATGGATACTAGAGGCAGACACCCCAGAGTGGAAAAGATGTGATAAGTAATCTAATATCACCGATACCAGGGCTGATAAGGGGGTCTATTTGCTTATCTGCTGCCCATAGAGAGAACCTCTTCCATTTGTTAAGATAGATTAGTCTGTTGGATGATTTATGAGATGCAATAAGAATATTGCACCCAGGGAACAAAAGATTTTCATGCCTGGCAATCACAGAAAGTGGAGAAACCAAGCTGTCAGTTTCAGGGTTGTTAGATTGGGGTGAATCAGACCCTGTGGATGGGAGATCAACATTGGTGATGGATTGAGGATCCATGATTGATCTAGCAGGTGAGGCCAGAAGAATGGAAAAAAGACTTGTCGAGGCCAATATGGAGCAATGAGGTTCACGCTGCTCTTCAACTGTCGTGCTTTCTTTAGAAATCTGGAGATGAGGGGAAGAGGTGGATAGGTATAAAGAAGACCCGAGGACCAAGCGTGGACTAGAGTGTCCCTTGGTGACTGTCCCAGAGGGGGGAAACAGGGCAAAGTAGATGCTGCACTTGTAGTTGGTTGGGGAAGCAAATAGGTCGCAGCAAGGCTGGCCCCAGCAGTGGAAGATTTTTGCCACTATCAGAGGATTGAGGAACCACTCATGAGGCTGTAGAATGCACCTGCTCAATTTGTCCACTTTCATGTTGGAGCTCCCGGGAATGTGCGTTGCAATCAGAAAGCAGTTGTGAGCTATCGCCCATTGCCATATTCTCAAGGCCTCTCAGCATAACGGGTAAGATCTGGTGCCCCCTTGCTTGCTGATATACCAGACCACTGACAAGTTTGTCTGATTGGATCGCAGAAGTCCCTGACGGAAGGATGGAGTGAAATGCTTACAATGCTAGAAGCACCACCCTCAGTTCCAGGACACTGATATGCAAAAGAGCCTCTATCTCCGACCAGGTGCCTTGGACCGAGTTTCCCTGACATAGCCCCCACCCCATCAGGGAGGCATCCATGGTCACCGTGGCTATTGGTAGATGGGGGGTGAAAGGGCGAGACCATTGTTGGGGATTTTAAGACGTCCACCAGAGTAAATCTTGTTTGCATCTCTGAGTCACACTTATTTGAAAACACAAAGGATGTTGTAGAGGGTACCACTGAGTGAGAAGTAGCCATTGAAGAAGTCTCATGTGGAATCTGGCTAGGAGAATAATGGTGATTGAAGCTGCCATTGACCTCAATAGCTGAAGTACAGATTGAGCTTGGAATTTGTGGTGACAGAGCAACGGTTGAACTTGTCTTATTCTCTGAAGTCTGTGTTCTGGAAGGGATGCTGGGCATTTTCTTGTGTCCAACAGTACCCCTATATATTCCAAAGACTGAGTTGGGGTTGTGTTGGATTTCTCCCAGTTTATAGTGATTCCCAAGGCTTCGAGCTGTTAAGAGTATACTACAGGGCTTCTTCCAGCAGATGCTTGGTGGGGGCAGTAATGAGCCAGTCATCTAGATATGGAAATGCCAGAATCCTTGAAGTCGCAAGTGAGCGATAACCAGTGTCATGCATTTTGTGAACACTCTGGGGGCTGTAGAGAGAGACCGAAGGGCAGGGCTCGAAAATATTAGTGACTGGCTCTTATACAGAAACGGAGGTATCTACTTGAGCGTTTGTCCATCTTTGTGTGGTAATACGCATCCTGAAGATCTACAGAGCACATCCAATCATCTTCTTCCAGAAGAGGAAGGATAGACTGAACCGTGACCATCCGGAATTTCTCTGTTTTTACAAATTTGTTCAGCGTACTGAGATCCAGAATTGGTCTCCAGTCCCCTGTCTTTTTTGTCACTAAAAAGAACCTCGAGTAAAACCCGGATCCTATCTGGTCTGGGGGGACCATCTGGATGACTTTTTTGTAGCAGCTTTTTGATTTTGTGTGCTGCTGTTTCCCTTTGACTGGGTGGAACGTCGGGGTAACACTCTTGATGAGACGGGGCAAAGATGGAAGGGGATGTGATAGCCTCTGGATATAATCCATTGTACCCAAGAGTTGGTTATCTTTTGCCAGGCAACAGGGTACAAGGAGAAATGACCCCCGACCGCTTCCAGAGGTGAGCAGTCGGACAATGCTTCAGGAGTGCTGATAAGGTTGGCCAGAGAAATAATCTCTGGAACCCCGGTTTTGCAGACCTCCTCTGCCCTGAAAGGAGAGTCTTCCATTGGAGTTTCTCCCTCTGCCTCTAGGGGAAAACTCGGCACGTGTATCCCAGAAAGAACCCTGTGATTTCTTGTGCCAGATCTTTCCACTCCTCTGATTTCTGGAATAGAATTGCTGAAGAGTGGAGTGTCTGACACCAACGGCAGAGAAGGTCTTGCCATCTTGTGCACATTGTGCCAGCGTATCCTTGACATTAGAGCCAAACAAAGAAGCAGCCTCTATGGGGGCATTCATGAAGGAAGCCTTAAAGGAGTCCGCAAAGTCACAAAGGTGCAGCCAAGCATGTTGTCTGGTGACTATACCTGCCCCTGCCATTCTAGCCGCCCCTTCCATTACGTGAGAAATAAGACCCATGGAAGAGTTGGAAATGGACTCTAGGGTGGCTATCTGAGAAGCCACATTATCACGGACTTTGTTAGAAACAGCTCTGGCCAAGGTTTCAGACAGCTGGTTGATAAGATCTCGCTGAAGCGTAAAATGTGCCAAATAATTCAAAGACCTTACGGCAAAGGTCAAAGAAGCAAACACACGCTTCCCTAATCTGTCAATCGCCCGGGACTCCTTGTTGGGCAAATGGACAGTTTGGCTCTCTTCTGCCAAATCCTTCTTAGTAGCAGCTGCAACCACCATAGCGTCTACTGGGAGACCATGTGACCAGTGGGGGTACTCCACGGGGGGGGTGATAATATCTTGTCTGACCAACCTACGAACCTTGGGTATCGCTTCCATGGTATCAGGAGCCTTCCATGTGGACTGGATGAGCTCATCGGCAGGTGGGGTGACCCAGGAGGTAGGGGGCCGAGCACGAAAAGCTTGCAGGAATACGGATTCCTCAGAGGAAGGATTGGAGGGCTTCCAGTCACCCCTCTAAGGATCTCGAGGACGTCACCAAAGGACACCTCATCAAAGGGTGACTGTGGGGACCCTTCCCCATCATCAAAATTCAGTCAATGACTCCTCAGTGGAGTCCATGTGCTTCCTCTTGCACGATGCTTTGTGGGGCACTTCCTCAGTGGGAGGTTCTGGGAAGACTGCAAAGAGGGGGTCTCCTGATGAGGAGAGACCTGAAGCTCTTGTGCCAGGGGTCTGGGGGTTGAAGCTTATGGCAGCTGCGGCACAGAGGGGGGAAGAAGACTCCGACAAATGAGATTTGCCAGTGGAAGCAAGCGCCCTCTTCACGGCCTGGAAGGCTGGCCCGCCCAAGGAGGGATGGGAGCCTGGAACTGAACACGACAACCTTGGAACCGGGGTCACACCCTGCCCCGACAAACCCGTCCCCAGACCAGGCGTCTCAAGAGGACCGTGAACCGTAAGAGAACGAGCATCCTTGGAAGGTGCCACAGAAAAAATTGGCGTGGAGCCAGGAATGCCCTCCCCAATGGCACAGCCACTGGCCTGAGAACATCCCGATGCCCAGTGCACAGAGGGCTACAAGGACGACCCTGGTTCTAAAGTGAGATCTACTATTGGAGTCGGAGGGAGTGAAGCTGCTGTCAGAGTAATAGGCTTCGAGACTTGAGTAGAAGTCGGAGGAGGAGTATACGTTTGGGTTTGAGGCAAAATACGCTCACCTGAATGAGGGAACATGGACTTTGATGGTTGAGAGACCTCTGGCCACAAGCAAATGGTTATGATGCACTCATCTGCTTCTTTTAGGTTTACTATTATTGATATTATCAGGGGTAATAGAGGTAACCAGATTGGCTGGCATTCTAGTCTTAATCAAAAGGAGAAAAGATGGATAATTAGATTAGGTGGATAAATTCCACCAGGACTCAGTGAGCAATTGTGACCAGCCAATCAATTTGTGATCCGGTTCTTACCATTTCTGTATAATATGGCTATTTGTGGTTATTCTTTACACTGAGGAAGGCATAGTTTGGATTGCCAAAACCGGTCTGTTTTTTGCCATATTTATTAAATGATTACTCTCACACCACTTTAGTGCTGGCTATTTTCTTTTTGATGACCTCGTGGAGAAGGCTGATGGTGATTCTGGCCTTTCCAGGAAAGGACTATACTAACTGCTTGCAAAAGGATCCAAGAAGGGGAATATCTTTGTCCTTGGTAGTTCAATAGGTGCAGAGCTAAGAGACAAGAAGTCTGCACCGAAGAAAACGGTGTGGAAAAAGTCTGCGCCGAAGATGTCGGTGCCATGGTAGTTGAAGGTGTCTGCACCATAAAGGCAAAGTTCTGCCCCAAAGGATACGCTTGCCTATAGT
This sequence comes from Protopterus annectens, assembly GCF_019279795.1. Classification (NCBI taxonomy): domain Eukaryota; kingdom Metazoa; phylum Chordata; order Ceratodontiformes; family Protopteridae; genus Protopterus; species Protopterus annectens. The sequence goes on from NC_056732.1 coordinate 1,451,252,096, forward strand.
AGAAAGTGTCTGCACCGGCAATAAGGATGGTGCAGAGAAGGACTGCACCAAAGTACATGGTGCTAAAAAAGTCTGTGCCACGGAGTACAGAAGAGTCATACCTGGAGCTGAAGGTGACTGTACCAACGGTGCCGAAGGGGACTGAACCTGAACTGTCAGAACTGTAGCTGTCTGCACCGGAAACTCCTGTGCCAATATCAATAAAGGAGACATGGCTGTAGTCAGGATCATTTGGGGCGGTGCAGAGCCTGGAGCAGACAGGGTCACAAGTGACCGCGCCGGAGTGGTAATCAATTTCATCTTCTTGTGAGTCGACTCCCTACAATCCCTAGAGGGAGAAGAAGGGAGTGACCTTGATGAAGAAGAGGAAGAATGCCTCTTACGGGGTTTAAAAGGAGGGGATGAGCCCTTCGACCCAGAAATAGCCTCAGAGAAAGGAGACTTGATGAGACCTTTCAAAATTAACTTATTCTTCCTCTCGTTGAGAGTCCTGGTAGAGAAGTTTTTACAGATCCGACATGGAGGATCTACAGTCAAGTGGGAGACATTAAGACAGTAGACAAAAGTCATGACCATTGCAAAGCGGTAACTTAATGCCGCAATCCTTGCGCTGCTTGAAACCAACGGAACTTTTCTTATCTGACATAGCTATTGTGGAGAAGAAGCACAGTAACAAAAGGAAGAATAACGACTACCCAAGAAAAGGGTAAAAAGAAAAGGAAGGATTACCAATGATGGTAATGGAGAATTACCACAAGGGAAGAAAAGAGGGTAATAAAGGGAAAGGACTAAAGGGAGAGAGTCAAGTGTGCGATAGGGTAGGAAAATATTACAATAAACTTTTGAGAAAATTTTAGAGTAGTAATATATAAACTATCAAAAAATTAGACACTTAGCTGAGAGAGTGGCTTGACACGGCTGTTCAGCAATGCGGCAAACGAGATCTGGGGTAACAGGGAGTAGAGGATTCTGGGTAGGACCGTGGCTCGAGAGTTTTTGGCTGACACGAGCTTGGCATTGGCCAGCTCAGTTCCGAGAACAGAACCGATAATCCATCAGTAATGAATGAACGAAGATTAACAACATCAGATCAAATTTTTCAAATATTATGAAATAACCTTATACAGCTTCCACAGAGCAGGTCAAATACCCTTGTTAAGGGTAACTTTTGCAAAGTGAACTTAAGAAGCTGACAGTAGTGAGGAAATAAATCCCAATTCAAAGAATTTCTTAGTCATTACAAATACAGTAGGACAGTACCGCTCCCATGTCACTACATCATTCAGTTATTGCTAAATGGGGGAAAATCAGTGAGAGACACCTACATCTGTCTTCACTTCTTAGATCTATAAAATTACTACAACTACTTCATAGCTTTAGGACAATGCCAATGCCTTCGTCAAATTATTCCTATACTAATCATAAAGTTAAGTTGGTTAATCATGTCATATACATCACAAGCATAACCATATTTGTAAAGAAACAATTTTTCCCTCATTTAAGGAACTAGTTTACCAATTATCACCAATATAACTAAGTAGCAATGATCTATCGATTTAACACTAGCATATCAACCGGCATTAATCTTTACAGAAAAAATACAGCAGCTTCTCTATTATAATACAATCAGCAGTGAGTTTAAAGCACACAGGAAGAAAAATAAATCAAATGTACTTGGAGATACTTAGATGACAAAAGAATGGAAAGGTAGAAACTAAGTAGTCATTCAGATCAGCTGATAAAACTGGAAATAAAAAGAGACTGAAACAAAGGAAAGACTGGCTGAATACAAGGTTTAAGAAGAAATGTTTATAAAAATAGTAGAATTAGAAGACAGCATATAGAAAAAGTACGACACTTTTTGCTATACCAAAAAAAATGGAAGAGCCTGAGCGTATTCATTTTTTTTTAAGTATAAATAAGCAACTGGACTAGTGTTTGACAGCAAGACTTGTTACCTGAGACAACAGGTGTGTGTGCTCCAAATCTGTACACCAGAAAGCAAGAGATACCTACATTAGTAAAGATGCAATCATATCAGCGAAAAAGTACAGTTGTGTAAGAACTTCTTGTAACAGTAGATATCCTACTGATCACTGTTGTAGCATTCCAAACAGATGTGTTTTCACCACTGCCATCCTCCTGGGGTACCAAAGCTTTAACCTTCCCTGGATCATAACTCCAACATATGATCTCAACTTGCAAATGTAGGGAGTGTATTAAATGGTGTAGATCCTCAAACTATCTTCAAGCCAGCAGCCTGAAGACATCTGAGAGCGTAACAATGGTCAGCTAGAAGGGGCCTTATAGGAGATGACAGCCCCCTCGAGCCCTAGGGTCTGACACACAGGGCAGGTAAAAAGAGAAGAGAAAGAAATGTAAGAAAAGGGGGAAGGTGGGGTGGGAAGGAATACTGCAACAGTGATCAGCAGAGCATCTACTGTTATGGCAAGTCCTTACATAATCTTACTTTTTTCTGCTAGTAAAACTGCATCTTTACTAATCTAGGTATTTCTTGGAGCATGCATATGATGTACTCTCTCAGGTAACAAATCTTGCTGTCAAACACTAGTCTAGTTGCTTATTTAGCCCTGACTAAAATCACTGCTGCAGTAATTCAAACAGATGGGTGATTCACAAAGGTTAAGGAAACAGAAGGACGGTTATTAATGGTGAGAACTGTCCAAGAATCCAGACAGGATAGACCAGTCCTGGACCGGGAAAAGAAGACCATCTTTGCAGTGTTTAGTGAAGGTATGTACAGAAGACCAGGCTGCAGCTTCCAGAATGGCTCTGGAATCTACCCTTTGTAGAAATTACCTAAAGAGGCTACTATTCTGGTAGAATGGGTCCTTGGGAAGGAAGGCAAGCACTTGCCATAGTGCGAGTAACAAAAAGAAACAGACTCTGAGATCCAGCTGGCAATAGTTCATGTAGACATTGGCTGGCCTAATTTAGAGTCCATGAAACAAATAAAAAAGTTGGTCTAATTCGGAAATGACACTTGGCCTTGTCTAAACAGAATCTTAGTTGTCTGTGCACATGTAGTGAATGAAGACACCTTGTACCTCTGTTCTGCTGGTTTGGAAAGAAAGTAGGCAGACTGACTGCCTGCTTCAGTAACAACTCCTTTACTATTTTTGGCATGAAGGAGGGGTTGTCTCTCAAGGATACCCTACACTTGTGGAAAATCAGAAAGAACGGTACAGCAATGAGTGCCTGTAGTTCTGAGACTGTCTTAGTAAAAGTAAGAGAGTCAGCAAAACACTAGTTTTCTAGGTGCAGAATTTGAGATTAGAAATAGTGGCTGGCTCAGAAGAAGTCAGAGTGAGTTTTTCCTGTCCAAATTCTGGTCTCAAGGAGGTGGGAGGTACAGGTTTCCTCAGAGGGATTAAGTGCATCACCCCTTTAAGAAACTGTCTGACCTCAGACCTGGACACTGCAGGCAGCCGAGATAAAGACAGGTTGAAATGGCTGAAAGGTGGGCTTTAATACAGGAATAGGCTAGACCTTTCTTCACAAGCTCATTAAAAGATTATAAAGTTACATGAAAGTACAGTTGTGTACACTTACCATAAATGTAGATGTTCGAGTGTATTCACTGTTGCAGTCATTACATTTGGGTAATCTGCTGGCAGGTTGCCCTCAGTCAGCCTGAATAACAAAGTCTTGGGTCCTGCGTCGATTGCTGTCTCCTCTTCCATGACGTCAGGTCGTCAGGGGTATAAAACATGCAGCCGATGTCATTTTATTCAGTTTTTCTTGCCCCAGATGTCAGGTGCCCCCCAAATGGGGAGTTAAAAAAAATTATGTATATATATATATATATATATATATATATATATATATATATATATATATGAAAATAAACAGTAATGCACTTTTAGCAACATAAATTACCTTCATCTAAAAGCAATACACCACAAAGGCTTTAATATATAGTGAAGGAAAGAAAAGGTATAGAAAAGGGGGATGGTGGGTGGGTAACCTGGACTGCAACAGTGAATACACTCGAGCATCTACATTTATGGTAAGTGTACACAACTGTACTATGTTCTTAGTGTTTCACTGTTGCAGTCATTACATTTGGGTAGAATCCCAAAGCTATGCATGGGAGGATGGAACTAAACAGCATTAGGAGCGGCTATAAGGCCCTGCAGAACTGCAGTGGCAAAGCCTGCCCTGGATTTGGAGAAGAGAGGCAAATGATAATGCTTCGTGAAGGTATGAACAGAGCTCCAAGTAGCAGCCTATAGAATTGTCTTTGGTCGGAAGCCCTCTGAGAAGAGCTGCTGAGGTAGAGGCAGCCCTGGTGGAATGTGACCGGATTCCCTTGGGCATAGGTTTACCATGGTGTAAGTAGCAGAAACAAATGCAATGGCTTATCCACTTAGAAATAGTCTGCTTTGATACAGCCTTTCCATCTGAGCCTGCAGCAAATGCTACCAGTAGTTGCTCAGACTTTCTTAGAGATTTGGTCCTGTTTAAGTAGAATATTAGTTGTCTGTGTACGTCCAATGAATGCAGAATCCGCACCCCCTTGTTCTGTGGATTTGGGTACAATGTTGGCAGGTGAATTGTCAGGTTAAGAGCCACACTGGATACCACCTTAGACGTAAAAGAAGGATTGGTCCTGAGGGACACCCTGTCCGGGTAAAATGTAATAAAAAGGCTCCACAGCCATGAGAGCCTGTAGTTCTGAAACCCTTCTTGCTGAATTGACTGCCAAGAGAAAAGCTGTTTTCCAAGATAGAAATTTTATATCCACAGTAGCTGCTGGTTCAAAAGGAGGCAGGGTGAATTTTTCCAGCACAAAATTGAGATCCCATGCAGGAGTTGGTGATCTTCTGGGAGGCCTTAAATTTTTGGCCCCCCCAAGATACTGTTTAAGCAGAGGATGAGAAAGGAGGAGAGGCTCTGTGTTGTAATGAGCCGAGATGGCAAAGGCATGGATTTTTATCAAAGAAAAAGATAGGCCCTTGTCAAGCATCTCCGTCAAAAATTGTAAAATCTGAGGAATATTGGGCTTTGCTGTGTCTGTTCCTTGTGCTCGATTCCAAGCACAGAATCTCTTACATTTATCAGCATAAGATTTTCTAGCACTAGGCCTTCTGGCTTCCAAAATGACATCCATCAAAGATTTACTGAGAGGTGTTGTTTGAATAATTAAATGATCAGCCATGCAGCAAGATTCAGAGTTTGGAGCTGAGTGTGCAGAATTTGATTGTTCTGCTGAGACAGTAGATGAGGTATTTGAGGCAGGTACCAAGGAGGAAGTTGAGACATATTCCTTAGAACTGGGTACCAGTGCTGGCAAGGCCAGTCCGGAGCAACTAGGATCATTTTTGTTTTTTCCTGTATGACTTTTAGTAAGACCTTGGCAAGAAGAGGCAGGGGGGAAAGGCATAGACTGATAGGTTTTTCCAACTGAAGGATAGGGCATCAACTTTCCATGCTTTTCTGTGATAAGTTCTTGTGCAGAATTTGTCCAGTTAATAATTTTGGGGAGAGGCAAACAGATCTATGTCTGGGCTCCCCCATTTCTGTGTTAACATGCTGAAGATTTGTGGATCCAGTTTCCATTCGTGTGGGTCTATTAGATTTATGCTTAGGTCGTCTGTCAGAGTATTTTGTTTTCCTGGCAGGAGTTGAGCTTGAAGATGTATTTGGCAAGTCAAAGCTGTGTTCCACAATGCCATGGCTAGTCTGCAAAGGGGGTAGGAATGTGTACCCCACTGCTTTTTATGTACCGCATAACTGTGGTGTTGTCAGTCTATCAGTAGTTGTCCTGGATGAAGTAAGTCCTTGAAGGCTGTCAGAGCATTCTGAACAGCTAGCATCTCTTTCTGGTTGATATGCAGATGCATTTGTTTTGGGCTCCATTTGCCCTGAATGCATCTCCCCGCCAGGTGGGCCCCCCAAGCATAGTCTGATGAGTCTGTAGTTAGGGTTTGGGTGGCAGGGGGTAGAGTGAATGACAGTCCCTTGTTTTGGTGACTTGTCTCTACCCACCAAAAAAACTCCTGCTGTAGGCAGGGAATGAGAAGAATCATTGTTTCCAGACTGTGACAATGTTGACTCCATAAACATTTTAGGTACCATTAAAGTTTCCTCATATGCAGTCTCGCATATGGAATTGGTAGAACGCAGGATGCCATGAATCCCAAAGTCTGCAGAATTTGTCTTGCAGATAACTGGGTTTTTGTTGCCATTTGTTTGAAGTATGCTGTCACTTGTCTTTGTTTGTCTGGTGTAAGGTAAGCCATTTGGGCAATTGTATTCAAGCTTGCACCCAGGAATGTAATTATTTGAGAGGGTACCAGTTGGGATTTCTTTTCATTTACCGTATATCCTAGGCACGTTAGAAGCCTTTTTACAAATGCCAGATGTTGAAGAAGAGTGTCCTTTGTCCTCTGCTTGAATGAGACAGTCATCCAGATAAAGATCAATTTTGTATGCTTCTTTGTCTGCAGAATGTGATTACTGGTGCCAGGCACTTTGTAAAGACCCTGGGCGCAGTAGATAAGCCAAGGGGCAGTGCAGAGAATTGGTGATGCAAAAAACCTGCCTTGAAGCAGAGGTATCTTCTGCATGATTCCCTTATTGGGATATGCAAGTATGCCTCTTAAGTCTAGAGTCACTAACCAAGCATTCTTGCCCAGCATAGGCAGTAGTTGCTGTAAAGTCATCATTTTTAATTTTGGAATGTCCAGGAACGCGTTCAAAATCGATAAGTCCAGTATTGGACGCCAGGCATCATCTTTTCTGGGTACCAGGAAAAGTCTTGAATAAAAATCTTGTCTTTTTTCCTGTTCTGGTACTGGCCTTATGAGATATTTGCTTCCCACAAGTAATGCAATTATTAACTTTTACTGACATCGGTAAGGAGCAAGAAAAAGTTTCCCCAACGGGGTACTTAGCTTTAGTTTGAAGACTTCGGTTCTGAAACTCGAATGCGAAAATTTCAGGAGTTGGCTGACCGGCACTTGCGAAATGCTTCTGCTTCGGGCACTGCACGGCAAGAAAGACAGAATTAAAATGGCGTCGGCTGCATGTTTTATACTCCTGACGACCTGACATCATGAAGAGGAGACAGCAACTGACGCAGGACCCAAGACTTTGTTATTCAGGTTGACCGAGGGCAACCTGCCAGCAGATTACCCAAATGTAATGACTGCAACAGGGAAACACGAAGAACATCCTCTGATTTGTCAGGGTCCTGACTGTTTGCATGACACCATATAGAAAATCTTTTCCATTCAGCTATGTAGGATTTTCTTGGAATGGGTCTCCATGACTCTTGGAAAACCCGTAGCACGTCCTCGGAAAATTGATATCTGGGAGAGACACAATCCTGTCATCCATAAGATAACATAATAGGTTGGGGTGATGTAATAAGCCCCTTCTGTTGTGTGATCTGATCCACTTTATGGGGTAGCTTTATGTTACAGAAGGGGTAACCAATGCGACCTTGGCCAAAAGTCACCAGAAGAATTTTTGATTTTTCTTTTTGTATCTGCGTGGAAGAATACGAGGACAGAAGGCATAAAGGAACTTCTCTGTCCATTGGAAGAATAATGCATCTGTTCTCCAAGCCAAGAGACAAGTCGTCCTGTGCAAAAAAGGGGGTAGCCGTCTGTTACCCTCTTAGGCAATTAAGTCTATCTGTGGCATTCCCCACCCGTGGATTATTTCTAGAAGACTTGCTTGTTGAGGGTCCATTAGTGGGAGAGCCTGCAATGACATACCTGAATTAGTCTGCCTGGAATCTTTTCCCTAACTAAAATTTGTGGGGTGCCTTCCAGTCCCTCAGAAATAATGATGCACATTTCCCCCTTCTTAGAAGCTGTAACAGTCTTCAGAAGTGCAATCCTCTGACTCCATAGTTGCCTCCAGCGGAGATATGATGGTGTGTGTCGGAGGTAGAGTCGGATGTACCATGGGGGGGTTCTATAACCTCTGTGGTTGCTTAGGAATCAGACTGAGTGTCAGCCTTAGGCCTCTTAAGGTTTTTTTTTTGATGAAGTGAAGGTACATCCTGAGGTCCTTGACCTTTGACATGGCCAGCTGCTTGAGACTTTAGATGGAATTGCAAAGTCTTAATGTTCTTTGAAAGCATTCAGGGATTTTCCCAGTTGGGAGAGCAACAAAGATAAGAAAAAAAAACAGCACTCAGTAGGAGGACAGGCTGCACCATGCATCTTACCATGGATAACCTTTCTTTTAGGTTACATCCAGACTGCGAGTCTGGTTGTCAGTTTGGGACATTTGTTCCAATTAGGAGGGTAAAACTTCAATATTTGAAGATGTCCGTAGTTTTGTGCTTTAGTATTAAATTAGTTTGGTATGTTTTAAGGCTTTTTTATGGGCTTTCAATGATACAAAAAAGTTTTGTAAGATGTGACAGGCTCAAATGGATATGGCAAGAAACAACTATATAATAATTTAACCTGTCAGTGTATGCATGTAACACAAAAGCTGGAACTAGACATTTAACAAAAAGGTGTTACACAAAGGGTGGGAAAAATAACCTTTTAACACAATGACGCTTTCTGTGATGTCTTTAAATGTCAATGGTCTCACAGATGAATACAAAAAAGAAAGAATAGTGAAATATATTAAAAAATGTAGAGTGCAAATCCAATGTTACAGGTTCACACTTGGAAAGAACTGAACGTGTGAATTTGACAAAGAAAGGTTTTCAGGATGGTTATTCAGCGGAATATCTGGGACAAATAAAAAGACGAGTACTTACATTTATTGCAAGAGGTGCTTCAATAGGGACAGAAGACAATAAAAAAGGATAACAGTGTCAGATTTCTAGTGCTAAGGGGCTACTGGCAAAGGAGCAGGATTAAACTGGCATGTATTTACATTCCACCTAAAACTGCTATAATGAAGCTTAAGAAAATTCTGGGATAAATAATCAATCAGTTTTCAGCAAGGAATATTACTTAGAGGTGGGAAACAGAATTTGATTTGCAGCAATGAAGATGTATGGGGGGGGGGGGGCAGAAGAGAAAGTATAACAAAGGAGGGGAGATTTTTGAAGAAATTCATGAAAATATTTGGCAAGGAACATGCAAATTCAGTAATATGACTTTGGAGTGATTTACATGTTATTCCCCAAGATATAAAAACTGGGCTAGGCTAGACAGAATTTGCATTTCACAGGAACGTGCATTTAATTGAAGGCCATGATACACACCCAATAACTATTCCAGATCATGTGTCAATAAATACTACAATAAAACACAGGGTAATTAAATAAAATAAAAATGAGGCACTGGTGCTTTTCCCACCTAGCTATTGAAAAGAGAGGAATTTAAAGAATGGGTAGTGGAGATTATTCAGGAGCTATTCAAGAGAATAGAAATTACTTCTGAAAATATCATTAGTGAGTGGGATAAAATTAAGGTGGAGTTTAAAAAGTGGGTGGAAATAAAAGAGAGAAGAAGTAACAAGAATTATTTAGAAGGACTGACCAATGTTAAAGTATTGCAGAATAGGGGGAGTCTCACAGAACAAGAGGAGGATCAACTGCAGAACGCCAAGCAGAAAATAAGGGATTACCTTGATAATATACACGAGTTTAGAAAGATTCCTGTTAAGCAACTGTTTTTTGATAACAACACTAGAGCACAAAAACTTTCAGCACAACAACTGAGGCAACAGAAAGTAGAAAGGGCTGTCACCAAGCTTAGGGAGCCTCCAGTTATACTCTGTCGCATATCGTCTACTCAGAGGCGATCTCTGCTTAACATACAAGGCCATGTCAAACCCAGAGCTGTTGGACATGCTACACTTAAAGAAATCCCAATCCCTCAGAGCTACACGCTCCAGGGATCTAAACCTTGTCATCACAATAAACAAAACATGCTGGAGGGATAGGTTCCTGACCCAGAGACTCCCCAGACTCTGGAATAGATTGCCCATACATGTCAAGCAGAGTGCCTCTTTGGACCTCTTCAAGAGGAACCTTGACGATTGGATGGGAGAAAGGAAATTCACCCCAGGGATCACGTCAGTCGCCCTGCTAGACAGGGGTCCAGGAAAGTAAATAATATGGGAAGAAATAGCCAGGGAATTGTTATGGCTAGGCTTGTATAGGCCCTAGGGCTGATAGCCTAGTACCAACCTATGAACCTATAACAAGGAAGGTAACGAGATCCTAATGAGGTATTACAAATATTTCAGAAATTCTATGCAATTCTGTATAAAGCAGAGAAATATGGAAATAAAGAAAAGATACAAATGGAAATGTTTATGGAAGAATTAAATATGCCAAGGTTAGAGGCAGAAGAGGCTCAATTACTAACGGTTAGGATAAGAAAAGATGAGATAAAAAATTGTGATGTAAACTAATCTACAGGAAAGTTGCCAAGAATAGATGGTATTCCTGTGGAAGTTTGGAAGCTAGGAGGAAAAAAATATAAAGATCTAGAAGGTTTTGTTTAACAGTATTTTAAGAAGAGGAAAAGTACCAACATCCTGGAAGAAAGCAGTGGTAGCTGTAATACCTAAAGAGGGTAAAGATCCATCAGCTCCAACCTCATACAGGCCCATTTCAATACTAAACCATGATTAAAAAGTATTCATGTCAACAATAGCTAAATGAATGGCAAAAGTAATGCCAAATGGATAGATATGGATCAAAGGGGTATTGTGGAGGGGAGACAAACATTTGACATTAAACAGAAGATTGATGATCCCCACAGGGAAGCAGAATGTAAGAAAATATTGTTGTTGGTGGGTCTCAATGCAGAAAAAGCAATTGACAGAGTAAGCTAGTGCTTTATGAGCAGGGAATAGAAGTATTTCCATTTCCTGAAAAAAAATATAAGGCTGATTAGGAGGATATATGAGAGATTTGAGGCAAAAATTAAAGTGGGGGGGGGGTTCCTCTCTGATGATTTCTGCTTAAGCAGAGGAACAAGGCAGGGGTGTCCTCTTTCCCCTTTATTTGTACAATATTTAGAATTATGTGCAAAGAAAATACAGGACTCAGAAATTCAAGGATATAATTTGTATGGCTGTCAGGAAAAGCTAGTTTTATTTGCACAATGTTACACCTGACAAAACCAGAATGAGACATTAGTATTATGGAACATTTTGAGACAGTTTCAGATCTTTTCAGGATGCAAAATTAATAATGCTACAACAAAGGGAATGGTGGTAAATTATGTACCCACATATGAAACTGTTTGGCAGTATCCACGTTTATGGGGACATGATAAAATTAAATATTTAGGAGTATGGATTAAAAATGATTCTGGTGTGGCAGCTAAGAATATGCAAGAAGAGATTAAACAAAAGATAATACAAAAACGGAGAAAATGGAACCTTTGTTATATGACTATGGGTACTAAGATACAAGCAGTTAAAATGTTTTTAGTCCTATTAATCTTATACACAGGTCAGGCATATTTTTATCAACCAGAGTAGAAGTCGTGGATAGCAATTAATAAAGAGCTGAAGGACTATGTGGGAGGGGAAAGACTGCAAGAGTCAAGTTGGATAAGATGATTCTTCCAGTAGAACAGGGTAGATTGGGTTTACCTGATTTGAAGGGATATTTCAGAACTACACAGTTAAGGCTCCTATACACAGCACAAGCAGAAAACTATAATTGAAAGTGGAAAGGGATGATGATGAAATGGGGGAAGCTCAAGAAATGACTGACTTCAACAATCGGCTAAGCTTCTGGTGTCATTCTAAGGGGATCCAGTATCTGTCTGCCTGGGATGACATGGTCGACAGACCACGATGCTTTGCCAGAGATGGCCTGCACCTTGTCACCCCTGGAATTCCAGATACTGGCTAAGGGTCTTACCACCCCTATAGTGTCTTTTTTAGGCAAGGTTCAAATAACAAATTCACCACCACAACAGGAACAGGGAAGCAAAAACTGAGGGTAATGCTACTCAATCCTAGAAGTCTAAATCTCAAAATGCACTCACTCGTAGCACTCCTTAAAATGGAGAACATCAATATCTGTGCAGTGACTGAGACCTGGTTCAAGGCTCTAGAGAGCACCCCTGCATTACCAGGCTATAACTCATACCACCACACACTCCTCCGCTCGCCACAATTTTCAACAACTATTATCCAAACGTAACAGCAATTCTGCTCTCAGTATATTGCTTCAGGAAACCAAGTAGTAAAACACAATTATTTTATTCTAGTGCCTCGGTGTAACCACCTTCAAGAAATAACACAAATACAAAAAACTCACCCTTTTTATAAATTCTTAAATTACATTCAATTAATCAATCAAATAATTAATTCATTAAAATCATTCACTTAAAGCAAACATTTCCAGTTTAACTCATTATTTAAACCCCTAGGTATTAAAGTTTTATACTTTTTGGTTTCCTGAAGCAATATATTGAGAGCAGAATTGCTGTTACGTTTGGATAAGAGTTGCTGAAAAATATAACTCATAGCACACTTTTCGGCCATCTAACCTGGACCAGAACACCAAAGGTGGAGTTGTGCCCATATTCATTAAGGATATCCACACCTCCAGGCTAGTTGTGCAGCATAATGCATCCGAGATTATCCAAGTGTAACTAACTCGGGGCAAAACTGCAATCCAAATTGTAGCTTTCTACAGATCCCCACAATGCCCCAGGATTCCCACGCCTCTTTTCTTGATATACTGGAAAATATTAGGATTCAACCAAACACCCTAATAATGGGCGATTTCAACTACCCCACCATTAACTGTGAAAACTACTCATGTACCAACTCCTTCGCTCAACGCTTTCTGGAATTCATAAATTCCAAAGCCCTGGATCAACTTATCTACACCCCCACCAGGGGCAACAATATCCTAGACCTAGTCATTACCAACATGACTGACCGGTGTTCCACACCTGAAGTCAACTCCTCATTGGTCAGATCCAACCATAAGCTAATCACCCTAGATATCTGCATTCCACCCCCACCTACCATTAAGGAAACCACGGTAAAAAATTTCTCCAAAGCCAACTTCATGCTTCTTAAGACAGAGGCAAACTTCATGACACCCATACAGATGGACAATACAGTTACGACTGCTGAATCCTACACAAATGCACTCTGTAAGCATTTACACGAGTGTTTGGGATATCCAAACAGAACCAAGACGCTATCCTCCAAAAAAAAAAGGAAGCCAATCTAGTGGTCCCCTGCCATAAACAAACTCTACAACAGAAGGAAGAAACTGCTGCAAAAGATAGTAAAATCCCATGAGTGGAGGAGCTCCCTGGTCAGCCTCAGTAAGAAGCTGAGCTCCCTTATAAGATCCTCCAAAGCTAGCTACGAAAACAAAATCACCACTGATTCTAAGGGCAACCACAAAGCATTGTATAGCTATGTCAAGAATCTCAATAGCAACACCCAGATCTGCTCTGAGTTGCAGCACAATGGCACGAAAATTACAGAACCAACTGATATTGCTAACATCCTGGCAGATAGGTTCAGTGCTAAATTTACTCTCACCCCCTAAAGGGCCCATATCTATACAAGAAGAATGCAGAGTCCCTGTAATCACATCAATGCAGGTAAAAGCTGCACTTTCTAAAACCAAAAACACAGCATCCATGGGACCGGACAACATCCCAGGCTGCGTTTTACACGAAATTCAGAACGAACTGGCTCCTCACCTAAGCACCATGTTCAATCATAGTCTCACATCAGACTTTGTGCCCAGTGAATGGCGCACAACAACAGTTATCCCACTTCACAAAGGGTGAGCCACCACTGATCCTGGGAACTATCTCCCTATTAGTCTGACGAACCTGGTCTGCAAGGCCATAGAACTTATCATCATGGAACTCATAAACAAAGACATTGGTAACCTCCAACTCTGGATCCCACCCAGTTCGGGTTTGTGAAAGGCAGCTCATGCCTTCTGAAGGTGATCGATGACTTCGAGGCAGTTACCAAAGTCGCAGATGAGGTTAAGGTGGTTCACACACCAGCCTATCTTGACCTCGCCAAGGCTTTCAACACCATCCCCCATTCTGGAATTACAGCTAATCTACTTAATGCCGAATGTGTGCTAAGAGACCTTGGGACCCAGGTGGACAGTAGTCTCGCCTTCGATAATCACATCACCACAGTAGTCAGGAAATCCTTCTATGTGGCACACCTCATCACAAAAGGGTTCTCATCCAGGAAAAAAAGAGGTCATTGTTTCCCCTCTACTAGGCACTCATTAGACCCATTATAGACTACAAAGCCCCTTTTGGAATGTACCTCACAAGACATCTGCAGCAGCTGGAGAGGCCACATAAGTACCTCCCAAAGAGGATTACTGGCCTCAGATGCCCTACACTGACCATCTCAAAAAACTCCAGCTTTACTCTGCAGCATATCACCTACTCCGAGGAGATCTCTGCATAACATATAAAGCTATGTTAAACCCAGAGCTGTTGGACATGCTACACCTAAAGAAATCCCAGTCCCTCAGAGTTGCACGCTCTAGGGACCTAAACCTTGTCACCACAATAAAACAGGACATGCTGGAGGAATAGATTCCTGTCCCAGGGACTTCCTATACTTTGGAACAATCTACCCATCTATGTCAAGCAAAGTTCCTTATTAGCACTCTTCAAGAAAAATCTTGATGAGTGGATGGGAAATAGGAAACGCATCCCAGGGATCACTTCTGTGGCTCTGCTCAACAGGGGCACAGGAAATTAACTTTCTTGGGTGGCGTAAGCCAGGGAACCTTGTTGGCTAGGCTTACTTCTTGGGTGGCGTAAGCCAGGGAACCTTGTTGGCTAGGCTTACTTAGGCCCTTGGGCCGATAGCCTAGTACCTACCTATGAAACTATGAAATTAGGAGAGACTGGTATTTTGGATGCAGGCCTTTAAGGAGAATAACAATAACCATACAGAATATTATAGTAGCAGAAAGTATCCAAAGAACTAAGCCAACTTGGGAGGGGAGAAAGGAAATTCTGCCAATAGCGATGACTGCAATTAGAGATACAAACAGTAGGCAAGAGGAGCTGGAATTTAATGGAGAAAACTGGCAAAGAAAACAAGGTACTGGGAGCAAATAACTAGG
The DNA here is from genome assembly GCF_019279795.1 of Protopterus annectens. Lineage (NCBI taxonomy): Eukaryota > Metazoa > Chordata > Ceratodontiformes > Protopteridae > Protopterus > Protopterus annectens. The sequence continues at coordinate 1,451,267,157 of NC_056732.1, forward strand.
GAGGGGAAAATGACAGAATGGGAAGACAACAAGAATTTACGGGTCTATATTAGATCAGCGAACGCTGATTGATCGACTTTATGTAAGCGAAAGCTTACAATCTCGAACTGTCAGATCAGCAATTTTTTTCCCAGGGGGGGGGGGGGGAGAATCGCTGATCCAAAACACATACACACAACACAAGCACACCAAACAAACAGAAACCCACACACATATGACACCTAACCCTACACTAAACTATGCACACACCACCAACTATCCACTTACCTTAACCCAAACCCTAACCCTAAGGTCAGTCACTATCACACACTCACCTCACCCGCTCCCTAACCCTAACTCACCTACACCCACCCTAACCCTCATGTCCACACAATCGCACGCATACCTATCCCGAGCCTTAACCCTAACTCACCTAACCCACCCTAACACTCACATCCACACAATCGCAGACTTACCAGAATCAGACCCGTAACTTTCCACCACAGCACTGAAAATACCAAAGCAACAGAAACGGACAACCGAATTCTTTCCCTACGAAAAAATTTGGGTTTCTGTTGCTTCGATATTTTGAACATTCGCTAAAATAAGGTTGATCAATCAGCATTCGCTTGTTTAAGTGTTCGCTGCTCTAATATAGACCCGAATTTACTTAGAGTGCAGGTTAGAGATTGCCTATACTCTGATAGCAATCCTTGATAGGGAAGGCAAAGATAAAGAAATACGGGGGTCTTAAATGAAAGACCAGCACTGGTAAAGTTATTAGTAGAATCTAGAACAGAAGCTGCCATTAAAAAGGAAAAATTAGTAGGGCATAAAGAATACTACATGATAACTATAAGAATCAATCAGAAGAGGTTAGAATGAATTGGGAAGAGAGACTGGATAAGCAATTCACAAAGAAACAATGGGAGGATATATGTATGTCTTCCAAATATGCAACAAAATCTAGAAGATTTAGGATTTTTTACTTGGAAATGTATATATATATATATATATATATATATATATATATATATATATATATATATATATAGATATAGATATAGATATATATCAGGTAGACAGCAAATGTTGGAGATGTGATGGGGAAGACAGAGGTAATTAGGAACATATTTTCTGGGAGTGTGGCGAGTTGGTAGACTTAAGGATTCCCTGCAGAATGCACTGTCAGAGATGCTGGGTGAGCAGACTGGTGTGACAGGGGAGATGATACAGAATCAGAATTGCCTTGACATAAGTAAGGCCTTTCTCTGTCTAATTATGTTGGCTGCCAAAAAATGCAATTACTAGAAAATGGAAATCAAAATCAAAACCAACTATATATAAAACAACTGGAATTGGGATCTTTAGAAGAAGGTAGGAGCAAACTACGTATGAAAAAATGGGAATTGTGGGAACAATACATACATGGGAGGAATGAGGTTTAAAAGAAGACAATACTTAAAATGAGCTACGTAATGTTTGTCTGAAAACGAATGGGTAGATTATAAGTGATGTATAATGTTTGCAACTGGGAGTGTCAGTATGGTTTGTGATGTAAAATGCTTGCAACTAGATTGTGTCTGTTTGGTTTGTTTAATTTGTGTAAATGTAAGTTTGCCTATGTCTTAAGTGATAGTTTAATAAAGATGTTTCTTATCCAAGAAAAAAAGGGCAGGAATTGAATAATTTATGTAATGATTTATGTAATGTTGCTTACGTTAGGGGATATACACAGATGTGTCAAGTATGATGTTTGTAAACGTGAGCTTAATACAGTTTGATTTACATTTAAATAAAAAAAAATTGCCTGTCACGCGTGATAATTCAATAACTGTGTTTAAAAAAAAGAAAGGTTCTTCTCTGAAAAGCTTGTTTTTTAAACAGAGGACCTGGACAAGGGCGTCCTCGCTCACCTCTTGTCTGTTTTTTATTTAGGCTATCAGCATGGAGTTACATCTTCAAGAGTTTAACTGGTGTGGTAATCAAGAAAAGTTAGCCTTATTCACAGATGATACTTTGTACTTGATAAAAACAGAAAAGGGCATTTTGGTTTTGTGGAGCTTTTTAAAGAATTTTACTAAATCCTGTTTTAGTCAGTGACAAAGAATACAACAGAAAACAAGCTACAGTGACATTTTGGTCAATCATTCAGTCAGCATTACATAAACTGCTCAGTTCCTACCTTCCCCTACACTCACTACTACTCCTCATTATTCTGCATGCACTGTTACCACAAACTCCATTTAATTCTATGCAATTTGTTCCTTTCCTAAAGATCCCACCTTGCATCTCTTCTAGCTCCTTTACACCACTCAGTACTTTAGTTGTAATTTGTTTAGATTTTGATATCTACTTTAATTAATTTTTTTTGTGGCAGCCAACAGCATTAAACTTAGTAAGGCTAACTATGTTTAGGCATTTCAGATAGTATGACCCAGATCAAATGAATCACTACCTTAGCCGCAATGACAAAGTACTCTGTAGGGAATTTTTAAAATCTGCCAACTTACTACAGTCCCAAAAAAAAACATATTCCCAGTTACCTCTCTTATTCCCATCAAACCTTCAGCATCCACCGTCTACTTGAGGAACCTTACCTGAAGTCTGCCTGGGGTATATACATACCAAGGCAAACATTTCCAAATAAAAGATCTTACATCTTCTACACTTTGCACATACTTGGGAGACAAACAGAGAACATCCCACTGTTCATTTGTACATTCTCTCTCTCTTCACAAACTTTTCTAACAAGAAAGTTTCAAGTCTTTTTGGCATGTAAAAAAGATAAATAAAGGTGAAACAAAACCAATAAAGGTAAACTATGTACCCATGCATGAACTGGTTCAGCAATATCCATACTTCTTGGGACACAAAAAGATGAAGCATTTATTTGCATGTATTAAACATGATTCTGTTGTGGCAAACAAAGATATGGGGGAAGAGATTAAGATAATAAAATACAAGTTCTTAATTATGGATAGCATATGGGCAGTGAAAATGTTTTGGTCCCATTTGTCATACATATAGATCTGGAGTATTTTTATCAGCCTGAAAAGTTAAACTGAGGAGAAACTTGAAGGATATCATTTGGAAAGGAGAGTAAGGAACAGTTAAGTAGGATAATTTGATTCTCACCACACAACAAGGTGGTCTAGGGTTACTTGAACTGAAGTGATACTTTAGAGCTATGCAGTTAAGGTTCGTATACAAAACTAAAGCAGAAGAGAATAAATAACAGTACAAACAGGGATGTTTGGGACATGAGAGACAAGGATTTTGGATGAAAGTCCTTAAGCAGAACAGCAACAATCACACACATTTATACAGATTATTATATTAATAAAGTAGCACAAAAATATTCCAAGAACTAATTCACTGTGGGAATGGAGAAAAAAAGATTTTACCAATAAGGATGTCTGCATGTAGGGTATAGAAAACAGACAAAACTGCGCTGGAATTTACTATAGGAAATTAGCAAAGGAAACAGCATACGGGAAGCAAACAACTTAGGAGTGAAAGATAACAGTGAAATAAGGTTAAGTAGGAGTTTGTACTACAGGTTAGAAACTGCCTTCCTTATCATGGCTTGATAACAATACAGGCGACTAAGTGAAACACCAACTCTGGTAGAATGGTTAAGTCTAGGGCAGAAGATGCTGTTAAGAAAGGGATAATTAGTAGGGCATATAAAATACACTATACTACCATAGTGTTTGGACATTTGTTATAACACTGTAGTATGTACTTGTTGCCTGTAACTTTTTTCCCTTGAAATTGGGCACCTTATCCAAACTTTCTTGAAACTGTACATTAAGACTTCTAAAGTTTTTTAGACTAGCAAATTATATAGTGTATTATTCCCAGACTGATACTAAAATGAGTCCAATGGGATCAGTGCTCTACCCCATTTAACAAATTCAAAATAAAAATAAAAAAAGAAGTTATGTACTCACCATACATAACGTTCCATGTGAGTTGTTTATCTCATCTTTATTCTCACTGATGGGTTCGGAGCGGCCGATAGCAAAGCTCAAGGTTTGCCAGTAGCTCTAGACCAAGCCCCTTATCCCACAATGCAGTGCTGGAATTACCTCAGATCTTGTTTGCTGAGAGTATATATACCTTTTTTCTTTTTCTACAAGGAAGCACTTCCCAAAGGGGAAGAAGTAGTATTGAATAACCAGGATGGTACTAGCCTCTAAGTCAACTGTCAGCCAGGAGGGGGAAGGAGGGAGGGACGTGAGAATAAAGGCGAGATAAACAACTCACATGGAACGTTATGGTAAGTACTTAACTTCTTTATGTGAAGTTGTTAAATCTCGCTGTTTATTCTCACTGATGGGTAGCGTCCCTAGCACCCGCAATCTTGGGTGGCTCATGGAAGTACGTTTTTCAGTACCATCGAACCAAAGGAAGACCTGTCCCTGGAAGCCTTATCTACTTTGTAATGCGTGATAAAGGTAAGAAGCTTAGACCAAGTGGCTGCAGCACAAATATTGTCAAGGGGAAATTTAGCTTGAAAGGCAGAAGATGTATAAACGGCTCTGGTAGAATGAGCCTTAGGTCTGTGTGTCAATGGCATGCTTGCATTCGCATAAACAAAGGATATACAATCTGATAACCATTTAGATAGGGTTGTTTTAGCCACTGGATTACCTTTTCTGGCCTCTGAAAAGGATACAAAAAGTTAATCTGATTTTCTAATATCCTTAGTTCTATCAAGATAAAATCTGAGCTGTCTGTGTACATCAAGTTTATGCAGCACGTATTCCAATTTGTTAGAGAGGTTGGAAAAAAGACTGGCAACTCAATAACTTGATTGATATTGGATTCAGAACAGACTTTAGGCAAAAAGGAGGGGTTTGTTCTGAGAGATACTCTAGCAGCATGGAAAATCATGTAAGGAGGTCTGATAGATAATGCTTGAAGTTCTGACACTCTGCGGGCAGAAGTAATGGCCACTAGAAATATAGTCTTCCAGGACAAATATCTGAGATCCCAAGAAGATGCTGGTTCGAAGGGGGGGGGGGGGGCTATTTCAGACAGCATAAAATTCAAATTCCAGGGAGAATAAGGAATTTTGACAGGAGGTCTCGTGTGAAAAACACCTTTGAGAAAAGCTTTAGATAACTTATGGCCCATAACGTTCAACCCATCGAATTCAAGATGGAAATTTGATATGGCAGCTAACTGGACTCTAACTGTGGCAGCTGCTGCTCCTTCCTTAAAAATCTTTGTCAAAAATTCTAAAATGGACGATAAAGGAGCTTGGAAAGAGTCAATGTTTTGTATATTGGCCCAAATTGAGAACCTGTTCCTCTTACTGCGGTACAATTTCCTGGTGGATGGCTTGTGGGAAGACAAAAGGATTTGTCTTGTATCATCTGAGATTGAATGAAGCCTGGTAATTAGGGGAAGTGGATTAGCCAAGCAGTCAGCTTTAGGGACTGAAGTGAAGGATGGAGGTCCCCTGACGGGTGTGTCAGAAGGTCCAGAACTGGGTCCAGGATCCATGGATCCTCCAGCAGATGATAGTGAAAAGAAGGGGAACCAAATCTGTCGAGACCATTAGGGAGCTATGAGGATAACTGTCCTTCCCAGCGATTTTGCTTTCTGTAAAACCTTGGGTATCAATGGAATAGGTGGGAATGCATATAGGAGACCCGGAGGCCAATCTTGTACGAGTGCATCTCTCAGGGGATGTCCTGAAGGTGGTATTAGGGCAAAATAGCTTCAGCATTTGGTACTGATGTGACTGACAAAGAGGTCGCAGCAAGGCTGGCGCCATTTGCGGAAAATCAAATCTGCAACTCATTGGCTGAGAGACCACTCATGAGGCAACAGTATTGCCCTGCTCAGCTTGTCCGCTATCACGTTGGATTTCCCCGGGATATGTGTTGCTAACAGAAAACGGTGAGATGACACAGCCCATTTCCATACCCTGAGGGCTTCTCGACAAAGGGGTTAAGACTTGGTTCCACCTTGTTTGTTAAAGTACCAGACCACTGGCATGTTGTCCATCTGAATTGTAGAGGAAGAGAGTCCTGAAAGTACTGCAACTCCAGAAGTACTGCTCTCAACTCCAGAACATTGATATGCAGATGTGACTCTTGATCCGTCCATGTGCCTTGGGCAGTCTTTCCCTGAAAATGCCCCCCCCCCACCCTATCAGGGAAGCATCCGTGGTCACAGTGGCTACTGGGGGGGGGGACAAAGGGTCTTCCGATTGCGACATGAAGAGACGTCAACCACCACCAAAGGTCTCTCTTGCAAAAATCTGTGATGAGAATCATGTGGTGCATCGGTAGCTTTTGGTAAGACCACTGAGCGAAGAGGAGCCATTGAAGGATTCACATATGCATCCTTGCGAGTGGCACAGCCAGGATTGCTGCTGCCATCAAACCTAGCACCTTCAAGACCTCTGCTGCTGTAGCTTAGCTTTGTTCTTTGACACCAGTGAGCTGACATGTTGGAGAAGAAGTGAGAATCTTTCGATTGGAAGACGTAGAGTGGTGGTTGAGGTGTCTAACTCTGCTCCTATAAAAACGGTATGCTGCGATGGCGATAAGGCAGACTTTTCGAAGTTGATTGTAATGCCTAATTGATGGCAGAGTGTCAGAGTATATTGTGTTGTCTGAGTCAATTGATGCCTGGTGGTAGCAGTGAGGAGCCAATAGTCTAGGTATGGAAACACCTGGAATCCTTGATGCCTCCGGTGAGTCGTGACCACTGCCATGCATTTGGTGAACACTCTGGGGGCTGTAGTGAGACCAAAGAGCAGGGCTCGAAACTGGTAATGAAACGCAGGTGATCCCTGGAGCGTCTGTTCATCTTTATGTGAGAGTATTCGTCCTTGAGATCTATGGAGCACATCCAATCACCTTTCCCTAGGAAGGGAAGAATGAACTGAAGTGTGACCATTCGGAACTTCTCTTTCTTTACAAACTGGTTTGAGTCTGCTGAGGTTCAAGATAGGCCTCCAGTCCCCTGTTTTCTTTGGTACCAAAAAGAATCTTCCGAATCCAACTTGGTCTGCTAGTGCTGGGACTGGTTGGATGACTCTTTTTCTAGCAATTTGTGGACTTCTACGATTGCTTGCTTCCTGAGACTGGGTGGAACACCTGGGATTCTGTTTACAGGAGTGGGAGGGGAAGAGAACGGTATGAAATATCCTCTGGAAATGATGCTTTGTACCCATGTATCTGACGTTATGTTTAGCCAGGCTTCTGGGTACAAAGATAAGCGACCCCCGACTGCCTCCAGAGCCAGACAGCCAGGCCTCCTTTCAGGAGTGCTGGTAGGGCTGACCAGAGAACTGGCCTCTGTCACCCTGTTTCTGCGGCCCCCCTCTGCCGCATCGGCGGCACCTTCTGTTATAACCCCCTCCTCTGCCTCTAGAGGGGGTTTCTCCACGTGTGTCCTGAAAGGCTCCCTGTGCTTTTCGGAACCACATTTTTCCGCCCTTAGTGCCCTTGGAATACGGCAGAGTAGGGGTAGAAAAACGGACTCCAACGGCAGATAGGGTCTTGCCTTCCTGCTCACACCTGGTTAAAAAGTTTCCTTTACTTTAGGCCCAAACAGTGATGAGCCATCAAATGGGGTGTTGATAAAGGAAGACTTAAGGGCTCCGCAAAGTAACAGAGATGCATCCAGGCTTGTCGCCACAGAGCAATGCCTGAACTAGCGGCTCTACTCGAACCATCAGCTGCATAAGATATGCGACGCATGGACGAGTTCACAACCGAGTTTAGGGTAGCGAGCTGTGTGTTGACTTTGTTGGCAACCCCTGCAGCTACCAAACCCTGGAGAGCATCTCCTAGCTCTTTCAGGAGATCTCTTTGTAGTCTCGTGAAATGGGTTAAATAGTTCAGTGATCGCAGAGAAAAAGTCACTGAACTAAACATGCGTTTCCCACATCTATCCATGATCCTAGAATCTCTGTTAGGAGGATGGATAGATGCAGATATTTCAGACACTTCCTTTTTGGTGGCTGCAGCTACCACCATGGCATCAACAGGCACTCCTTTGGTCAAAAAGCTTTGTCCACTGGGGCAGAGATGAACTTATTCAGCTTCCGAGGGACAGGTTCCATGGCCTCCGGTGACTCCCACGTCTTACAAGAGATCAGTTCCAGGAGCTCATCGTAAGGCTGAGACACCCAAGTAGTGGAAGGTTGAGACCGAAAAGCCTTCAAGAGCACTAACCCATCCTCAGTAGGGGTTTTGGACTGCCAATCACCACTCTGACTTAGGATCTCTAATATCTCCGCAAAGGAAATATCCTCAGAGGGGGATCGAGGGGACCCTTCTGACTCATCCAAGTCAGTGTCGGATGTCAAAGACTCCTGTGGGGAGTCCAAGTGCCTCCTCTTGCACAGTCTCTTCCTGGGTACCTCCTCAGTGGGAAGATCTGGGGAGGTCTCGGAAGAACAGGGGGCACCCTGTGGAGCTACTTGAGGCTCAGGGTCTCTATGTTTAGGGGGACTGGTAGACGTAGAAGATGACAGGAGCTTGAGGGGAGAAGGAAGCCCGAACTGATGCCGACGATGTCTTAGGAGACAGGACTCTCCTCATGGCATCGAAAGTAACATGGCTCCGACAAGAAGGGGTAGATGGATCCGGAGGGCCGTTCGATCCTCCCGCACCAAAACCATGAGCTCCGAGCCCGAGGTAGGAGCCGAACTCATCCGAGTTGAAGCCCCGAGAGGAAGAGTCGGCACCGACAAATCGGTCCGACTATCCTCCCCGGACCCAAAAGGAGAGTGTCGGCTCCTAGCGTCCTCGGTCGGCGCCGAGGACGTCCAAGTAGATGGAACTGATAACACAGGTGCGGGTCTTGGTTCCATAGGTTCGACAACTATCGGTTCTGGCTCTTTCGGCTCCGAGAGTCCAGTACGGCTTGGAGGAAGAGTAGTCCAGTCCGGTTCAATGATCTTCGGCTCCGATGAAAGGGTCGGGGCCGACAACAATTTAACAAGTCCTGATGCCCGTAGAAGCTTCTGCACTAGTCAATCCATATCCATATCTTAGAGGCTGACCGAAGACTTCGAGGAATGCACCGAAGGTGCTGACTGGAACAGAGGAGATGAGGGAACCTCAGAGACCGGCTCCAAGACTGGGAGCTGGCTCCGAACCAAAGGGACACTCAGTTCAAAGGACTGTGGACCTGATGACCCTATTCTTTTTGCCTTCTTAGTAACTTTAGAATCTCCAGAAGATTTAGATGATTTTGAAGAAGTGCTAGCACCTTCCTGGCTACCCAACGTCTCAGAGAAAGTATTCTGCAGCAACCCCCTATCAATAAGTTTTCTCCTTCTCTCTAAGAGTACCCTAGAGTAAAAAGAGTGGCAAATACTGCAAGAGTGTTGGAGGTGTTTAGCCCCCAGACAGTAAACACATTGGACATGCCTGTCAGTGACAGACATTTTCTGTCCACGATCTGGACATTTCTTAAACCCCGATTTGGGATGAGACTTTTCCCCTCTCATCCAACATGTTCAAAGTTTGAAACAGGCACACCACAGAATTAACTTGTAGAGGTTAAATACAGGGCTAACTAGGCCCACACTAAGAAAGTACTAATAACAAGAAGAAATTTGTTAAATCTAAATAGGGCTAACAAAAGGCCCAACACTTTAAAAACTAAGCCAACACAGGGCACTACCTACTACAATCTAACCTATGTATAACTACAGTATTTTAACGTGAAACACACACACACACTAGATAGAGAATAATATACATCAAAAAGAAGGAGAAAGAAATTTTTAAACTTGCGATTTAAGCAAAATATGGTCCGAGCTGACTGGATCACAGAGATCTCTTGCCGCGGCAAACTAGATCTGGGGCAATTCCAGCAGTGCATTGTGGGATAAGGGGCTTGGTCTCAAGCTACTGGCAAACCTTAAGCATTTGCTATAGGCCGTATCGGAGCAGAGGATCGGCTCCGAACCCATCAGTGAGAAAAAATGGCGAGATTTAACAACTTCACATTAATTTTTTCCCCACATTGCCTAACTCGTTACTAACTCAGTATGCACGGTCCATTCTGTCTTCTGTCACTGCTTCAAGTTCCTTCACTTTTTTTCTGGCTGCTAGAGTGGCTTGCTGGCTGGCTGGCTCTGGCTGCTAGAGCGGCTTGCTGGCTGGCTGGCTCTGGCTGCTAGAGCGGCTTGCTGGCGGACGGGCTCTGGCTGCTAGAGTGGCTTGCTGGCTGACGGGCTCTGGCTGCTAGAGTGGCTTGCTGGCTGACGGGCTCTGGCTGCTAGAGTGGCTTGCTGGCTGACGGGCTCTGGCTGCTAGAGTGGCTTGCTGGCTGACGGGCTCTGGCTGCTAGAGTGGCTTGCTGGCTGACGGGCTCTGGCTGCTAGAGTGGCTTGCTGGCTGACGGGCTCTGGCTGCTAGAGTGGCTTGCTGGCTGACGGGCTCTGGCTGCTGGAGTGGCTTGCTGGCTGACGGGCTCTGGCTGCTAGAGTGGCTTGCTGGCTGACGGGCTCTGGCTGCTAGAGTGGCTTGCTGGCTGACGGGCTCTGGCTGCTAGAGTGGCTTGCTGGCTGACGGGCTCTGGCTGCTAGAGTGGCTTGCTGGCTGGCGGGCTCTGGCTGCTAGAGTGGCTTGCTGGCTGATGGGCTCTGCCTGCTAGAGTGGCTTGCTGGCTGGCGGCTCTGGCTGCTAGAGTGGCTTGCTGGCTGACGGGCTCTGGCTGCTAGAGTGGCTTGCTGGCTGACGGGCTCTGGCTGCTAGAGTGGCTTGCTGGCTGACGGGCTCTGGCTGCTAGAGTGGCTTGCTGGCCGACGGGCTCTGGCTGCTAGAGTGGCTTGCTGGCCGACGGGCTCTGGCTGCTAGAGTGGCTTGCTGGCCGACGGGCTCTGGCTGCTAGAGTGGCTTGCTGGCCGACGGGCTCTGGCTGCTAGAGTGGCTGGCTGGCTGACGGGCTCTGGCTGCTAGAGTGGCTGGCTGGCTGACGGGCTCTGGCTGCTAGAGTGGCTGGCTGGCTGACGGGCTCTGGCTGCTAGAGTGGCTGGCTGACGGGCTCTGGCTGCTAGAGTGGCTGGCTGACGGGCTCTGGCTGCTAGAGTGGCTTGCTGGCTGGCTCTGGCTGCTAGAGTGGCTTGCCGAGTGGCTTGCTGGCAGGCTCTGGCTACTACTGTAGCTTGCCGAGTGGGTTGCTGGCTGGCTCCTACAGTAGCTTGCTGGCTGGCTTATGCTGGCTGCTGAAGTAGCTTGCTGGATGGCTGGCTGACTCTCTGGCTGTAAAAAAAAAAAAAAAAAAAAAGATAAATCCCAGTTCTCTATTAGCGGCTGCAAAAGCACTAACAAACAAATAAACAAAAAAAAACGCTCTGCCACCGCAACCTTTGCAGGGCTCTTCCTGCCTCACTCCCCGCCCCCTTCATGAGTTTCAGCCAACTGTTGCACAATTTAAAACATTTGTGGACCTAACAGGGAATAGCTCTGCCTGCAGGTTTGGATTGGTGACGTAACTAAATTGTCATGCAAAAAAATTAAAGTATTTGCAGCTCTTCCTTGGCAATTCAATGTAATTTCAAAGTAGGACTTAAACTCTCACTGCTTTACACAGCAGGCAATGGGATGAGGAGGCTCAACCAACTCCAACAGCAAGACCTGCGCATATGGCAAGTGCACGGCTCCAAAAAACAAAACACATGAGCCAGCATAAGTTCTGTAAATGTAAATGACAGTTTTAATATTAAAAAAACTTGGGGCAAGAAATACCCCTACATAAATCAAACTGGTTTCGGCCAAAATCTTCTTCAGTGATAAATACAGAAATGAGTAAGCAATTCCCATAAACAGTGATTTATATACAACGCCTCAAGTTATCTACTATCTGATCGGATGTAACATAATTCAAAAATATTCATTCAATCCTGGTGGGAACAACCCCCCCAACTTGACTATCCACTTCTTTTCTTTGTTATTTAAAATTTCATGTAATACAGCCTTATCTTTGCATCTGCGAGTAATACAATCAATCACAATAAATCTAAAGACACCAGTTGTGTGTTTTAAAATGTGTTTATACAAAGCACTGGATTGTCTTATTTCTGATGTCACTTAGGTGTTCTCCTATCATCAGCTTCAAGGGCCTTGATGTTTGTCCTACATAAAATTCCATACATGTGCATCTTGCCAGATAAATTACCCAAATGGTACTACAGTTGGCAAAAAATGAAATGTCGTACACAATTGGAGTATTTGGGCTGCTGAAACTATCTATCTTAAACACCCTCGGACAATGGGTACAATGTCCACATGGGCTACAACCCACCAATTTTTGTCCAGTGATTCTTCTTTGAACTGAAAGATTGTCCCTATTGTTCCACTTCTTATAGTGGCTAAACAAGGACCCCAGAGAGTGATCCTTGCGAAAGGAGTATGAGCAGTTGTCATTCAGATGTTCCCTTCATTTGCTTTCAGTCTGCAGGATGTTTCAATGTTTTGAAATAAAGTCCATAAAGGCCCTAGTATTTCTGCCATATGTAATAACTAACCTCACTTGATGTTTGTTACTGAGTGACTGCTTCCGATATTGGAGCAATTGGCCCCTATCTTCTTGTGTGGCAAACCTGCTGGTCTTACAGATGTCACCTGCGCTGTAACCCCTGTCCTTGAATCGAGTAATGAGATCTTGTTGGTACTGGCTATATGCGGAGGAAATGGAACAAATCCTCTTTATTCTGAGGAATTGTGACTTTGGGATATCCCTGATATGTTGGGATGGAAGCTAGTGGCATGTAGAAGTGTATTGAATTGTGGGAATTTTCTAAATACCTCACTTTCCAGTGTATCCATCCTTGTTCACTTGATTAATACATCCAAGAAAGTGATGACATGCTCATCAAAGGTTATTTTAAATTCAGTACCCCATTTGTTCTGATTGAGATATTCTACAAATTCCTGTAGATACACCTCATCTGCCCTCCACACCAACCAACAGTCATCAAGATATCTCCGCTATATGTCCATTTCATTCAAATATATATTATGACTATTGTCATAAATTAGTTCCTCCTCCAAATAAGCCATGAATAGGTCGGCATATATGGGGGCAAAAGATGCCCCCATTGCGGTACCCTGGACCTGCCATATACAGTGTTCTTGAAAATAAAAGACATTCTATGTTAGTACTTGTTCTGCCATACAGATCAGGAAGGTATTAAAACCTGGTCTATATAGATCGGCTCTATCCAGCCAATACTGTAGGGCAGTTAGTCCTGCCCAATGTGGTATGCTAGTATACAGAGAGGTGACATCCAAAGTACACAGAAGCCAGTCAGGCTCCGACTGCATTTCAGAAATAATCCCCAAGAACTGGGTGGTGTCTTGAATTCTGGCTTGTACCAATGCTAACAGTGGTTTAAGATATTGTGCAAGATATTCGGAAAGTGGCTCAGTGAGTGAGTCCTTTCCAGACACAATTGGTCTACCAGGTGGCTTAGCAGTGTCTTTGTGGATCTTGAGCAATAAATATAAGTACTGCTGTCTAGGATGATCAACCTTAAGGTGGTAACTGATATCCTGTGAGAGGATGCCCTCTTCCACTGCCAAATCCAAAAACTGATCAATGTCATGTTTGAATCTGGAAGTGGGATCAAGAGGCATGATCATGTAGTGTCTAATATTCAACAGCTGTTTTTGTGCCTCAGCACAGTATTGGGTCCAATCCTGAATGACAACCTCACCTCGCTTGTCTGCTGGCAAAATCACAATACTTTTGTCTGATTCGAGTTTGTCAGTACAGATCCATTCCTCCCTACTAATATTATCCTTGATGATGTTATTTTTGGGAAAATTAAGATGCAAATCTTTGAGAACATTATTTTGAAAGGCAGAAACAACAGGTGACATGGAGGATTTAAAGGTGGAAGGTCTAAACTTAAAAGTTCTAGTATTCAGGTTATCACCATAATCATGAAAATATAACCGTAAATTCAATGTGCAACACAAATTGATGACATCCGGTGCAAAAAACTGTTCCAGCACACAAAAACCCGGTACAAAACTCAAACCTTTATTTTATGGCAACAATTGTTTGATTTTTGGGGAGCATAGGCCTTTGCAGATTGTGCTTCAACAAATCAGGACATATTGTCCATACCATATAAGTCTCTCTTGCAGGTATTTGACCCTATGGGTAAAGTTTAATTCTTCTGTTTAGTTGTCTGACCTAGGGACTTGGGGGCAGGATCCACTGTCCATTTTATTTATATATTATACCAATATACTCAGTTATTTGGCCCTGTGTTTGTGGACATCAATGCTGAACTGGCCGGGGGTGACCAAACATCAAGGATATATTGTATACTGTTATACAAGGAAACTGTTGGTATAAGTGCCACCTACTATAGTGCTGTAGGCTGTGAATATGGTTGTACAACTGATGGTGTGTACAGGTCTAAGTTTGTTCAGTATAGGGATTGACATTTGGGGGCACATAGCAGATATATAACCACATGTCAGTGTTGAATGTGGTTTCTGGCTATTCATAGTGCCGCCATATATTTTTCGGGGTGAATACCCATGTAACTTGCAACATAGTTGTTATACATAAACATACTGTTTAACCAAAGTTTTTGGTATACTTTTTACATTTAAAAGTAAGCAGCTCAGCCACTAGTGGTTTGGATACTTCCATAGTAGAATTTATTAGCTGTTCAGAATTGATCAGATATAATTTGGGTTTTGATCACACTTGCCAGCCATAAGTTTGGTGTCGATTATTAGGGGCTTATCTTTGGATACTGAGGACCTGGGGATTTTTGGTTTGGGATCTAATACTGGACAGTGGCTCAGGTGTTCATGATCCATGTCAGGAATGCAAGATGGCATTTCTTAAGCTAACCAAGGAGCTGAAACAGCTTAGGAGTAATGTATGGCACTTTGAGGTTATTCAGGGCGTACCAACAAAGTTTTTGGTATACTTTTTACATTTAAAAGTAAGCAGCTCAGCCACTAGTGGTTTGGATACTTCCATAGTAGAATTTATTAGCTGTCCAGAATTGATCAGATATAATTTGGGTTTTGATCACACTTGCTAGCCATAGATTTGGTGTCGATTATTAGGGGCTTATCTTTGGATAATATAAGTGAGGGGTTTCAGAATTACCTCTCTTTGCCCTGTTATAACTCTTGTATCAGCCAATTGAATAAAGGATCTTTCTGAGTTGGAAAATGTATTGAAGGATAAGAAAATGAAAAAGTTTAACCGAGATGTTGGGGATTTTGACAGAGGCAGACCTTTTGAGGCTCGCCAAAAAGTCAAATTTTTAACTCCAAACCAAACAAGTAAGGTCCGAGATGCACTAGAGCTAAGTCCATACTTAAGAGAAGAAACAGGGAATCTGCCACCTCAGGGCAGGATTCTTCCTCCAATACTGATTGGGAAGATAGCCATACCAGGACGTCACCAGTTCCCAAGAGGAACAACATGGGGAAGAATTGGGAACCAGGTCTCCCTTTAGGCATAAATCCAGAAGAGGGGGCAGGAAGCACAAAGGCTCCGCCAGATTTAAAAGGCATCTTGAAAATAATGACCAAGATATGAATATAAATGACAATAATGTGCATATTTCTTCCTTGACACTAACAGAATTGGAACTAAACACTCTCACCGGGTTTTTGTGTGTCGGAACAGTTTTTTCACAGGATGTCATCAATTTTTGTCACACATTGAATTTACGGTTATATTTTCATGATTCTGATGATAACCTGAATACTAGAACTTTTAAGTTTAGACCTTCCACCTTTAAACCCCCCAGGTCACCTATTGTTTCTGCCTTTCAAAATAATGTTCTCAAAGATTTGCATCTTAATTTTGCCAAAAATAACATCATCAAGGATAATATTAGTAGGGAGGAATGGATGTGTACTGACAAACTCGAATCAGACAAAAGTATTGCGATTTTGCCAGCAGACAAGGGAGGTGAGGGTGTCATTCAGGATTGGACCCAATACTATGCTGAGGCACAAAAACAGCTGTCGAATATTATGATCATGCCTCTTGATCCCACTTCCAAATTCAAACATGACATTGATCAGTTTTTGGATTTGGTAGTGGAAGAGGGCATCATCTCACAGGATATCAGTTACCAACTTAAGGTTGATCATCCTAGACAGCAATACTTATATTTATTGCCCAAGATCCACAAAGACCCTGCTAAGCCTCTAGGTAGACCAATTGTGTCTGGAAAGGGCTCGCTCACTGAGCCACTTTCCGAATATCTTACACAACATCTTAAACCACTGTTAGCATTGGTATGAGCCAGAATTCAAGACACCACCCAGTTCTTGGGGATTATTTCCGAAATGCAATTGGAGCCTGAATGGCTTCTGTGTACTTTGGATGTCACCTCTCTGTATACTAGCATACCCCATTGGGCAGGTCTAACAGCCCTACAGTATTGGCTAGATAGAGCCAATTTATACAGACCAGGTTTTAATACCTTCCTGGTCTGTATGGCAGAACAAGTAACTAACACATGATGTCTTTTATTTTCAAGAGCAATGTATATGGCAGGTCCAGTGTACCACAATGGGGGCATCTTTTGCCCCATATATGCCGACCTATTCATGGCTTACGTGGAGGAGGAACTAATTTATGACAATAGTCATAATATATATTTGAATGAAATGGACATATGGCGGACATATCTTGATGACTGTTGGTTGGTGTGAAGGGCAGATGAGGTGTATCTACAGGAATTTGTAGAATATCTCAATCAGAACCAGTGAGGTATTGAATTTAAAATAACCTTTGACAAGCATGTCATCACTTTCTTGGATGTATTAATCAAGCAAACAAGGAAGGATACACTGGAAAGTGAGGTATTTAGAAAATTCCCATAATTCAATACACTTCTACATGCCACTAGCTTCTACCCCCAACATGTCATCAGGAATATCCCAAAGTCACAATTCTTCAGAATAAAGAGGATTTGTTCCAGTTCCTACACATATAGCCAGTACCAACAAGATCTCCTTACTCAATTCAAAGACAGGCGTTACAGAGCAAGATAGGGGTCAATTGCTCCAATAACGAAAGCAGTCGCTCAATAACAAACATCAAGTGAGGTTAGTTACTACATATGGCAGGAATACTAGGGCCTTTCTCATTACTCGATTCAAGGACAGGGGTTACACAGCAAGTGAGGGGTCAATTGCTCCAATATTGAAAGCAGTCACTCAATAACAAACATCAAGTGAGGTTAGTTATTACATAAGGCAGGAATACTAGGGCCTTTATGGACATTATTTCAAAACATTGGAACATCCTGCAGACTGAAAGCAGATTAAGGGTACATCTGAATGACAACTGCTCATACTCCTTTCGCAAGGATCGCTCTCTGGGGTCCTTGTTTAGCCACTATAAGATGTGGAACAATAGGGACAATCTTTCAGTTCAAAGAACAATCAATGGACAAAAATTGGTGGGTTGTAGCCCACGTGGACATTGTACCCATTGTCCGAGGGTGTTTAAGATAGATAGTTTCAGCAGCCCAAATACTCCAATTGTGTACGACATTTCATTTTTTGCCAACTGTAGTACCAGTTGGGTAATTTATCTGGCAAGATGCACATGTATGGAATTTTATGTAGGACAAACATCAAGGCCCTTGAAGTTGAGGATAGGGGAACATCTAAGTGACATCAGAAATAAAAGACAATCCAGTGCTTTGTATAAACACATTTTAAAACACACAACTGGTGTCTTTAGATTTATTGTGATTGATTGTATTACTCACAGATGCAAAGATAAGGCTGCATTACATGAAATTTTAAATAACAAAGAAAAGAAGTGGATAGTCAAGTTGGGGGGATTGTTCCCACCAGGATTGAATGAATATTTTTGAATTATGTTACATCCGATCAGATAGTAGATTACTTGAGGGCGTTGTATATAAATCACTGTTTATGGGAATTGCTTACTCATTTCCGTATTTATCACTGAAGAAGGCTTTGGCTGAAACAGGTTTGATTTATGTAGGTGTACTTCTTGCCCCAAGGTTTTTAATATTAAAGCAGCCATTTACATTTACAGAACTTGTGCTGGCTCATGTATTTTGTTATGAGGTAGCTCAACCCACGAGTGTCCAGCTGATAACAGGGTGGGTAGCAACTACAGGCCCAGGGAGAAAAGCTACACAGAAAAACACAAATATAAAGCTGCAAAACATGCAAAGATTTAAATGTACAGAAAAATGCAATTATACAAGCTACTAAATTATGTAGAATACACAAAAATATCATATACAGATAAATGACTAAATGCAATTCATGAAAGAAGAAAAGTAGAGTTGTGTACACTTACCATAAATGTAGATGTTCGAGTGTATTCACTGTTGCAGTCATTACATTTGGGTTACCTGTTTGCAGTAGCCCTCAGTCGGCCTGATTAACAAAGTCTTGGGTCCTGCATCAGTTGCTGTCCCTTCTTCCATGACGACAGGTCGTCAGGGGTATAAAACATGCAGCCGATGCCATTACATCAGTTTTTCTTGCCCCAGATGTCAGGTGCCCCCTAATGGGAAGCAATTAAATCTATAATACAAGGATATACCTCCAACAAAAAAGCAAATATACCAAAAAGCTTTTTGAGCACAGTAAGAGAGTAGAGGTATAGCCAAAAGAAGAAAGGGGGCTGGAGGGAGGGTAACCAGGACTGCAACAGTGAATACACTCGAACATCTACATTTATGGTAAGTGTACACAACTGTACTATGTTCTTCGTGTTTCACTGCTGCAGTCATTACATTTGGGTAGATTCCCAAAGCTAAGGCTGGGAGGAGGAATTTAAATAGAATTAGGACCAGCTACAAGGCCCTGCAAGACTGCAGTGGCAAAACCAGCTCTGGATTTAGAGAAAATTGGAAAATTATAATGCTTGGTGAAAGTATGTACAGAACTCCAGGTAGCAGCTTCTTGGATGTCCCTTGTAGGGACACCCCTGAGAAAGGCTGTAGAGGTTGATGCAGCCCTGGCTGAATGGGGTCTGATGCCCTGTGGGATAGGTTTTACATGGTGCTTATAGCAGAAATTAATGCAGTGGCCTATCCACTTTGAAATGGTTTGCTTTGAAATAGCTTTCCCCTGTGTCCCTGCAGCAAATGCCACCAGCTGTTGTTCAGATTTCCTTTGAGGTTTAGTCCTGTCCAAGTAGAATCTAAGTTGACTGTGCACATCTAAGGAGTGCAGTATCCATTCCCCTTTGTTCTGTGGGTTAGGAAAGAAGGTAGGCAAATGAATGGACTGATTAAGAGCCACATTGGATACCACCTTGGGCATGAAGGAGGGATTGGTTCTGACGGACACCCTGTCCGCATGAGAGATGATGCAAGACTCCACTGCCATAACTGTCTGTAACTCAGACACCCTTCTTGCATAAGTGATTGCTAAAAGGTAAGCTGTTTTCCAGGAAAGGAATTTTACATCTGCAGTAGCAGCTGGCTTGAAAGGAAGAACAGTAAGTTTCTCCAAGACAAAGTTAAGATCCCAGGCTGGAGATGGAGCTCTCCTCGGTGGCCTTAAATTTTTGGCCCCTCTGAGGAACTGCTTGAGCAGTGGGTGAGAGAAGAGGGGAGGCTCTGTGCTATAATAAGCTGAAATGACTGAGGCATGAATTTTAATGGAGGAAAAAGGACAAGCCCTTATGAAGCATCTCAGTAAAATATTGTAGAATCTGAGGTAAATTGGGCACTGCTGTGCTCATCCCTTGAGATTGGTTCCCGGTACAAAATCTTTTCCATTTTGCAGCACAAGATTTTGTAGTACTAGGCCTCCTAGTTTCTAAAATATCCATCATTAATTTACTGAGGGGTGGTAAAGGAGAGATTAGGTAATTAGCCAGGCTGCTAGGTTCAGGGTTTGCAGCCGAGGGTGCAGAATCTGGTTCTCCTGCTGAGACAACAGGGAAGTAATTTGAGGCAGGTGTCATGGGGCCAAGCATGACACACTGCGCAGGAGGGGGTACCAGTGTTGGCATGGCCAGTCTGGTGCAATTAAAATCATCCTTGGCTTGTCCTGTTTGATCTTTAGTAGTATCTTGGAGAGCAAAGGTGGAGGAGGAAAGGCATAAAAATGAAGGATAGGGCATCCACTTTCCAAGCTAGTTTGTGGGGAATCCTTGTGCAAAATTTGTCCAATTGATGGTTCTGGAGAGAGGCAAACGGGTCTATATCTGGGCTCCCCCATTTGCTTGTCAACATGTTGAAACTCTTTGGTTCATTTCCACTCGTGTTGGTCCATGAGGTTTCTGCTTAGTCCATCTGCCAGTGCATTTAGTTTTCCTGGCAGGAATTGAGCTTGTAGATTCACTTGGTAGCTCAAGGCTGTGTTCCACAATGCCATGGCTAGTCTGCAGAGGGGGGTAAGAGTGTGTACCCCCCTGCTTGTTTATGTACGACATGACTGTGGTGTTGTCCGTCTTTACCATTAGTTGTCCTGGAAGAATGTGGTTCTTGAAGGCTGTCAGAGCATTCTGTACAGCTAACATTTCCTTTTGATTTATGTGTAGGTGCATTTGACTTGGGTTCCATTTGCCCTGAATGCACTTCCCTGCCAGGTGAGCCCCCCATGCATAGCCTGATGCATCTGTTGTAAAGGTTTGGTTTGCAGGGGGTAGTGTGAATGGTAGTCCCTTGTTTTGGTGGCAGGCCTCTGCCCACCAAAGAAACTCCTAGGCATAGGCAAGGTATGATAGGAATCATAGCTTCTAGATCCTGTGAATGTTGACACCATAGGCTTTTGAGATACCATTGTAGTTTCCTCATATGCAGCCTTGCATATGGAATTAGAAGAACGCAGGAGGCCATGAACCCCAAAGGCTTGCAGTATTTGCCTTGTAGATAACTGGGTTTTTGTGGCCACTTGTTTGAAGTAGGTTGTCAAATGAGACCGTTTCTCTGGCGTGAGGAAAGCCATCTGGGAAGTTGTATTCAAGCTTGCTACCAGGAATATAATTTGTTGACAGGATACCAGGAGTGATTTCTTTTCGTTTTAGGGTGAACCCCAGACAAGTCAGTACCCTTTGAACAAAGGCCAGATGATTCAAACGTACGTCCTGGCTTTCTGCCTGAATTAAACAATCGTCCAGGTATGGATATATTTGAATATTTCTTTGCTTGCAGAATGCAATGACTGGAGCTAGGCACTTTGTGAATACCGTGGGTGCAGTAGATAAGCCAAAGGGCAGTGCAGAGAACTAATTGTGCATGTAGCCTGCTTTGAAGCATAGGTATCTTCTTGCAAGACTCTCTGATAGGGATGTGCAGGTATGGTTCTTTTAAGTCTAGTGTTGCCAACCATGCATCTTTGCCTAGCATAGGAAGCAGCTGGTGAAGAGTCAGCATCTTGAATTTTGGAATCACCAGAAAGGTATAGAAATGTCCAGGATAGGACACCATGTATTGCCTTTTCTGGGTACCAGAAAAAGTCTTGAATAGAAACCTTGTCCCTTTTCCTCTTCTGGTACCAACTGAATAGCCCCCATGCTTGAGAGAGAGAGAGAGAGAGAGAGAGAGAGAGAGAGAGAGAGAGAACTTGATTTTGGGCCTCTGCTCACTGATTTGGGGGTAGATCTGGCCACCTGCTTCTTGTTGGTAAGGTGTGGAAGTGAAATCTGTATCCTCGGACACTATATTTAAAACCCATTTGTCCTGATTAATGAGTTCCCAGTTTTTGGCCAGCAGACCAATCTTTCCGCCTGTAGGAGCATTCAGTTGGGAAGTGCTTGGAAGTTTTAAAAGCAAGTCATTGAGACAGTTTTCCATAGGGGGGAGTCTTACTACTCCCTGATTTGGGTGCGGAAACCACCCTCTGCTTAGTCCTGTGTGTTCCCTGGGACTAAAACCTGGGGTTTCTGCTATGTCTGGGTCTGGCTTGAGAAGACCTGGAAGGGGCTGAAAAGGACCAATTCTTTGAGGGCCAGTGCCTACTAAATCTAGGAGGCTGACCTTGTAAGAAATCTTTTAACAGTTTGCATAGATTTAGCTTTAATCTTCCATCTTTTTAAGAACTTCCTCAGCCTTGTTGCCAAACATGCGGTCCTGATTTAAGAGAGCATCCAACAATTTAGCTTTAACATGATCAGGCAAAGATTGCTCCTTAAGCCAAGCATGCCTTCTGAGCACAGACCAGTAACAGCAGCCCTGCAAAAGGCCTCTAATGAATCAAATCCAAATTGCAAAGTATGTTTTCCAACCTGTTCAGCAGAATGCATTAAATCCTGTAATTCTTTATTTTCCGCACAGTCAGGAATCAACATCATTTTCTGTTTAAGCAATCTAATAACATGTTGCTGATACTTTAACATATGAAACTGGCAGTTTAAAGCCCTAATGGCCAATGTTGCAGAAGTGTAAACCTTCTTACCCCATCTATCCAGCACCCTGGAGTCTCTATCAGAAGGGGTAGGATTTTTAGCAGTAGAAGCCTTAATGCCCTTGGGTCCCTGTGAAATAGTCTCTGGATCCGCAATAGGAGTTTTAAAAAGGAACTTGTGTGAATCAAGAACCCTGTAATATCTGTCAGGTTTTCTGGGAGCAGGAGGCAAAAAATCAGGGGCCAAACTAGATTCCGAAAAGGCATCATCAGCAATGTCTAGTACAGGAGAAATAGCTTAAGGCCTATGCTGAGGCAGGAGTAAGAAATCCCTAAGCCTCTTTTTTTGAATCAGAAAAATCCTTGCTTTCCCAGTGGAAATGCTCCCTTGTAAGGCTTCACCAAAAGAAAAATCCTCTGGAGGGGAAGCAGAAGGAATAGAGTCCTCTGCATCAGAAGCTTCATAAGTAGATAAGGGCAAATCCAGATCATCACACTTCAGTCCTAGGTCTCTTAGAAGGGGGAGGTTGGCTTCCCCAAGTTATAAAATCTTCAGCCATTCTTATTTGTTTTTTAGGCAAAGAGGCCTGAGCATGCGGCCTGGGCGTCACATTTTTAGGCATGGTTTGAGATTTATGCCTAAATGAAGGAGGCGTCAGTTTAATATGCAAGTCCGTAGGCCTGAATACACCCTCAGAAGCCCGGTGCCTGCACAGCGGCTCTGGACCCATCCAAGGTAGAGACATCCGCGGGTTCCATAGTTGAAGCATCTCGCGGCATACTGGACTCCGAATGGGTCTCAGTAGAGGCCTGCGAATTAGAAGTAGTGGGCATCAGGGGCTGTGAAAGTGCCTCACTGAGTACTGGTGACTGGCTTAGGAGAAGCTTTCTCGGCAGTTTTGGACCTCAGCGGCCTGTCTCTGTCTTTATCTTTGCGTTTTTTTGAAATCCCAGTAGTCGGATGGCTAACCAACATTTCTGGATAATTAAACAGAGAACCGAAATATTTAGAGGCAAAAATATATAGATGATGGATAGTGCGCTGATTAAATACAGCACAAAACCGACAGCAAGGTACGTCGTGGTCAGGGACTAGGCAAGGAATACAGTACAAATGAAAATCTTTATGAGGTATTTGCTTTCCACAAGTAATGCAATTATTAACTTTTACTGACATCAGTAAGGAGCAAGAAAACGTTTCTCCAATGGGGTACTTCGCTTTAGTTGAAGACGTTGGTTGTGAAACTCGAAAACGAAAATTTCAAGAGTTAGCCGACCGGCACTTGCGAACTGCTTCTGCTTCGGGCACCGCACGGCAAGAAAGACTGGTGTAATGGTGTTGGCTGCATGTTTTATACCCAACGACCTGACGTCATGGAAGAAGGGACAGCAACTGACGCAGGACCCAAGACTTTGTTAATCAGGCCGACTGAAAGCTACTGCAAGCAGATAAGTGAACATCTGACTCACTGCATGAGTTAACAAAATGGAAGGTACATCAAGCTGAGAAATAGCTGCAATTAAAAAAGGATGTAAAGCATATCAAAATTTAGATGCTAAAAATGTTGTGTCATAGTCTAGGTCGTAGCAGAAAGAGGGCCAAGGACAAGCAAGTTACGCATTACATAAATAAAAATGTGGAGAAATACAAAGAAAAAAAAACAGTGTGTTTGATGATAATGTTAAAAAGAAAAAAAGTTGTTGTTGTTGTGTCTTTTGGCTTTTAGGGGTTAGGGGTCGCCACAGCGGAACTCCGGTCCGCTAATGATTGGTAGTTGATTTTTACGTGCCAAGTTACCAGCCCTGATGCACAACCTTCAATGGAGGTACACCCATTCATGCATGTCTCCACGCAGAAGATGCTCTGAGAATCGAACCAGACAGCGTCTTACTGTGAGGCGACAATGCTACCGCAGCACCACCACCGCGGGTCAAGTATGAGTATGAAAGTACAGTTGTGTAAGTTCCACTTAGCCATAACAGTACATGTACAAAATCCTCATTGCTGCAGCAGTTTTTAGGCTATATAGGTTGTGTCTTTCCCAAGACACAGCAACTGGACAGCTTCCAAAAAGCTGTGGCTCCTTCCCACATTTCCAATCTAACTGCTGATCAAACAGCACTGTGAGGGAAAAAGCAGCAGACTGAATATCTTCAGGATTTTGTCTAAAAATATAAGTAGAGTAGCTACCCTGAACTAAGCAAATAAGAAAACACTACCACATCTATTTTCCACCAAAAAACTATATACAATCATAGGGGGATTCAGGGTGAGAGTGTGGCAACTGCAGTAGTGAGGAATTCTAATATCTACAGGTATGGGTAAATGCAACTTATACAAATTATACTACGGTCATCATTCTCACTGCTGTTGTAGCCTTTAGCTACATGACTTGATTACCAAAGCCTAACCAGCTTAAAAAGAGAAGGACATGGATCCTGAAGCCCCTGGAGAAAGAACCCAGTTTGTCATGCCTTGTTAAGATATGTACTGAGGACCATGTAGCTGCCTTTAGAATGATTCTATAGTCCACCCCTTTCCGACATGCCATCGAAGAAGAGTGAGCCTTAATAATGAACTGGTGTACATCTCTATACTGGAAGAATGCAAAGGTTCCTGTAATCACGGCTACACAAGTAAAAAACACACTCTCCAAAGCCAAGAACACAGCATCCATGGGATCTGACAATATCCCAAGCTGCGTTCTACACGAACTAAAGAATGAGCTGACACCCCAAGTACCATGTTCAATCATAGCCTCACCTCAAGCTTTGTGCCCACCGAATGGCGCACCGCGACGGTTATCCCACTCCACAAAGGGGGAGCCACGATGGACCCTGGGAACTATTGCCCCATTAGCCTGACAAGCCTGGCCTGCAAGGCCATGGAACGTGTCATTATGGAACTGATAAACAAAGACATTGGTAATCTCCAAACTCTGGACCCTACCCAGTTCGGGTTTGTAAAAGGCAGATCATGTCTCCTAAACCTGATAGACGTCTTTGAAGCAGTCACCAAAGCCATAGATGAGGGTAAGGTGGTTAACACAGCTTATCTAGATCTCGCCAAGGCTTTCGACACCATCCCCCACTCTGGAATTATAGATAAGCTCACTAAACTATGTATAAATCCCTATGTCACAAGATGGGTTGCCAAATGGCTCATGGACAGAACCCACACTGTGAAAGTAGCAGACTCCAAATCCGACTTCATACCACTGACAAGTGGAGTACCACAGGGTTCAATCCTGGGTCCTCTCCTGTTTGGCATCTACTTCTCTGAAGTACAGGATAACACAGAAGGTCTTTGGCTAACAAAGTTTTCAGAGGACTACAAACTAGGGGCCATAATCAAAACTCCTAACGATGTAGACATACTACAAAAGGGCTTCACTTAGACAGATGCCTGGTGTCAAAGCCATGGCCAGAAGCTCAATGCCAAAAAGTGTATTGTCATCCCCTTTGGTAAAAACTCTGTACCCATGAACTACCACATAAGTGGTAGTCTACTTCACGCCGAAAGTGTGAGAAGAGACCTTGGGACACAGGTGGACAGTAGTCTCTCCTTTGATAATCACATCACCACAGTGGTCAGGAAATCTTCTACGTGGCTCACCTCATCACAAAAGGTTTCTCATCCAGAAAAAGAGGTCATTGTTCCTCTCTACTCATCACTCATTAGACCCATTATAGAGTACAACACCCCTTTTGGTATGTACCTCACAAGACATCTACAACAACTGGAAAGGCCACAGAAATACCTCACAAAGAGGATTACTGTTCTCAAACAGATGCCCTATGCAGACCATCTAAAATAACTCCAGCTTTACTCCATCGCATATCGCCTACTCAGAGGTGATCTCTTCCTAACATACAAAGCTATGTCAAACCCAGAGCTGTTGGACATGCTCCACTTAAAGAAATCCCAATCCATCTGGGCTACATGCTCTAGGGAACTAAACCTTGTCACCACAATAAACAGAACATGCTGGAGGGATAGATTCCTGTCCCAGAGACTTCCCATACTCTGGAACAGACTACCTATCTATGTCAAACAGAGCTCCTCATTAGCACTCTTCAAGAAAAATCTTGATGATTGCATGGGAAATAGGAAATTCACCCCAGGGATCACTTCTGCGGCTCTGCTCGACAGGGGCACAGGAAAATAATTTTCTTTAGTGACGAAAGCCAGGGTACCTTTTTGGCTAGGCTTACATAGGCCCTAGGGCTAATAGCCTAGTACCTACCTATGAACTTATGTACCTACCTATGAATGGTGGGCATAACAAAAGACAAAAGCAGACGACAACCATTTGTAAATGGTCTGTTTTGACATGGTTTGTCTATTCTTAGTCCCCTCATAAGAAATAAATAGCTGATTAACTTTTCTAAAGTTAGGTTTGATTCCTAACTGGCTATGTCAATGTATCAAGCCTGGCTAACTCTCTCTAGAATGTGCAAAAATCTGTTAACCAGTTTACTGTGTAATTTAATTTAATCCTGACTTGTGCTCAGGATTAACTGTAACCTGTGGAACTTGTTTAACTTGCTTACTTATGTAATCTCTGTAAATAGTCTGTTTGTAATATGTAATGCTGGTATTATGTAATGCTGTATCTGCTTACCCTTGGAGCTTTTCTCCCCGGGCCTCCGCTGAAAATGGACATGCATCCAGTCGGACTATCCCGGTCAACAAATGTACAATAAAAAAATAAATAAAATAAACAACTTGGCTCTGTCAAGATAGTACCTGAGAGGCCTGTGCAAGTCCAGAGTATGTAGAATCCTCTCTCTCTGATTCTGAGGGTCAGGACAGAACACAGGAAGATTGATGGCCTGATTCCAAGTTAACTCAAACACCCTTTGGCATGAGTGAGGGATTTGTTGATAATGACACCTTATCCCCTAAAGGCCAGACACAGTTCATCCACCATGACTGCTTGCAATTCAGGTACTCTTCTTGCAGATGTCAGAGCAATAGAAAGAACAGTACTCAATGTAATGGGCCTTAAATCTACTTGATGTGCAGGTTCACATGGAGATGTGCTTAACCTTTTCAGAATACAATTAAAATGCCATGAAGGAGCAACCTGTTTGCACAGTGGTCTCAGGTGTTACACTCTTTTCAATGTTTTTAGTAAACAGTTTCTTAAAGAAGTGGTGGACATGCTGAAATGACCACAAGATGTACCTTGAAAGAGGAGTATGAAAGACCAGAGTAGT
Source organism: Protopterus annectens (assembly GCF_019279795.1). Taxonomy (NCBI): domain Eukaryota; kingdom Metazoa; phylum Chordata; order Ceratodontiformes; family Protopteridae; genus Protopterus; species Protopterus annectens. The sequence goes on from NC_056732.1 coordinate 1,451,294,699, forward strand.
AACTCACACAAATACCAGAGTACTTGAGGGAGGCTGGCATAACAGTTAAGGTGTTTGCCTCATAGGTACAAGGTGCAAGGTTTGAGTCCTATCTGGGTTACTGTCAAGACTTAAAATGGCCCTTCAAGGCAGCTAGCCTAATATTTAACTATGAACCTATGGAGCACCAGTGGTGCACAATCCTCAATAGGGCCTTAGTTATCATTTGGGCACTAAATAGAAAATCTCTTCCTCTTGCCAATAAGATTTTCCAGCAGCAAGTTTTCTTGCCTTCTTCTATACCTGCTGCAGGTCCTCTGATAAGAAGTGAATAAAAAGCAAAATAACCAGTTGTACCACAGCAACAACTTTATTCATAAACAGCAGGACAACAAGTAGGAAGCGCTTTCAGGGAATCAACCCTTTCCTCAGACCATGATCATAACAAATAGCAATGATCCTTAAATACTTAAAACAATTAAAAGCAATTAACTTTTAAAGTCATATTATATAGGCTTAAAATAAAAACACTTACAAAACATATATATAATATTTTTTTTTTATTATTAACTATTATTATTGTTGTTATTGTTTTGTGTTGCATTTGTGTATCAGAGTTTTATGTTATGTGTTTTTATTACAAGCCTATATAATATGATTTTAAAAGTTAATTGCTTTTAATTGTTTTAAGTATTTAAAGGACCATTGCTATTTGTTATGATCATGGTCTCAGGAAGGGGTTGACTCTCGAGGCACTCCTTAAAATGGAGAACATCGACATCTGTGCAGTGACAGAGACCTGGTTCAAGGCTCCAGAGAGTACCCCTGCATTACCAGGCTATAATTCATACCACACCTTTTGGCCACCTAACCTGGACTGAAACACTAAAGGCGGAGGAGTGTCCATATTCATTAAGGATATCCACACCTCCAGGTTAGTTGCTCAGCATAATGCATCCGAGATTATCCAAGTGCAACTAACTCTGGGCAAGACCGCAATCCAAATTGTAGCTTGCTACAGATCCCTCACCATGCCCCAGGATTCCCACTCCTCATTTCTTAATACACTGGAAAATATTAGGGTACAACCTAACACCCTAATAATGGGCAATTTCAACTACCCTACCATTAACTGGGAAAACTACTCATGTACCAACTCTTGTGCTCAACGTTTTCTGGAATTCATAAATTCCAATGCCATGGATCAACTTATCCACATCCCCACCAGGGGCAGCAATATCCTAGACCTGGTTATTACCAACATGGGCAACCGGTGCTCCACACCAGAGGTCAATTCCTCGTTGGTCAGATCCGACCATAAGCTAATCACCCTAGACATCCACATCCCTCCCCCACCCCCCATTAGGGAAACCACAGTAAAAAATTTCTCCAAAGCCAACTTCACGCTTCTTAAGACAGAAGTGGCAAACTTCACAACACCCATGCTGACGGACAATAGAGGTATGACTACTGAATCCTACACAAATGCACTTTATAAGCACTTACATGAGTGCATGGATCGTGCAATCCCTAACAGAACCAAGATGCTATCCTCCAAAAAAAGGAAGCCAATCTCGTGGTCCCCTGCCATAAACAAACTCTACAACAGAAGAAAGAAACTGTTGCAAAAAGAGTAAAATCCCATGATTGGAGAAACTCCCTGGTCAGCTTCAGTAAGAAGCTGAGATCCCTCATAAAATCCTCCAAAGCTAGTTATGAAAACAAAATCGCCATCGACTCTAAAGACAACCACAAAGCACTCTATAGCTCTGTCAAGAATCTCAATGGCAACACTCAGACCTGCTCTGAGTTACAGCATAATGGCACTAAATATACAGAAGCAACGGATATTGCCAACATCCTGGCAGATAGGTTCAGTGCTAACTTTACCCCTCTGTCATCCCCTAAAGGGCCCATCTCTATACCAGAAGAATGCAAAGTTCCTGTAATCACGGCTGCACAGGTAAAAAACACACTATCCAAAGCCAATAACACAGCATCCATGGGACCTGACGACATCCCAGGCTGTGTTCTACATGAACTACAGAACGAACTGGCAACCCACCTAAGTACCATGTTCAATCATAGCCTCACCTCAGGCTATGTGCCCACTGAATGGCGCACAGTGACGGTTATCCCACTCCACAAAGGGGGAGCCACTACAGACCCCGGAAACTACCGCCCCATTAGCCTAACGAGCCTGGTCTGCAAGGCTATGGAGCGTATCATCATGGAACTTATAAACAATGACATTGGTAATCTCCAAACTCAGGACCCCACCCAGTTTGGATTTGTAAAAGGCAGATCATGTCTCCTAAACTGATAGACTTCTTTGAAGCAGTCACCAAAGCCGTAGATGAGGGTAAGGTGGTTCACACAGCCTATCTAGATCTCGCCAAGGCTTTTGACACTATCCCCCACTCTGGAATTATAGAGAGACTCACTAAACTAGGTATAAATCCCTATGTCACAAGATGGGTTGCCAACTGGCTCACTGACAGAACCCACACTGTGAAAGTAACAGACTCCAAATCCAGCTTCAGACCAGTGACAAGTAGAGTACCACAGGGTTCAGTCCTGGGTCCTCTCCTGTTTGGTATCTACTTCTCTGAAATATAGGCCAACACAGAAGGTCTTTATTAACGGTTCGCAGATGACTGCAAACTAGGAGCCATAATCAAAACTCCAAAAGATGTGGACATCCTACAAAAGGGCCTTGCTGAGACAGATACCTGGTGTCAAAGCCATGGCCTCAAGCTCAATGCCAAAAAGTGCATTGTCATTCCTTTTGGTAAAAACTCAGTACCCATGAACTACCACATAGGTGGTAGTCTACTTAACACCGCAAGTGTGATAAGAGACCTTGGGACACAGGTGGACAGTAGTCTCTCCTTTGATAATCACATCACCACAGTAGTCAGGAAATCCTTCTATGTGGCACACCTCATCACAAAAGGTTTCTCATCCAGGAAAAAAAAGAGGTCATTGTTCCCCTCTACTCGTCACTCATTAGACCCATTATAGAGTACAATGCCCCTTTTGGTATGTACCTCACAAGACATCTACAACTGGAAAGGCCACAGAAATAACTCACAAAGAGGATTACCGGCCTCAAAGAGATGCCCTATGCAGACAGTCTCAAAAAACTGCAGCTTTACTCTGTTGCATATTGCCTACTCAGAGGCGATCTCTGCCTAACACACAAAGCTATGTCAAACCCAGAGCTTTTAGACATGCTCCACTTAAAGAAATCCCAATCCTAACACGCTCTAGGGACCTTAACCTCGTCACCACAATAAACAGAACATGCTGGAGGGATAGATTCCTGTCCCAGAGACTTCCCATACTCTGGAACAAACTACCTATCTATATCAAACAAAGCTCCTCATTAGCACTGTTCAAGAAAAATCTTGATGACTGGATGGGAGATAGGAAATTCACCCCAGGGATCACTTCTGTGGCTCTGCTCAACAGTGGCACAGGAAAATAATTTTTTTGGGTGGCGAAAGCCAGGGTACCTTTGGCTAGGCTTATATAGGCCCTAGGGCCAATAGCCTAGTACCTACCTATGAACCTATTCCCTGAATGTGCTTACCACTTGTCCTGCTGTCTGCGTGAGCTCCTTGAGCTCAATTCCGACAGGCTGGTAGAGGGTGCTGACGTCATCGCTCAGGCTGGAATCCCAGAGGGAGCTGACATCATCGCGTACACGATGACGTCAGCTCCACAAGTCGCAAAAATTAAAAAACAAATAGAAAAAAATCGGAAATGAAGGGGTGCCACTTGGGAATCGTGGCACCCCTTCATTTGAACCCCAAAACTCGGTAAAAAAAGTACAGTTTTGTACCTACCATAAATGTAAATGTTCGAAGATCCACATTGCTGCAGTCCTTACACTTGGGTAGTCCGCTGTCCTCGGTCGGCCCGAATATCAAAGTATAAGGCTGACGTCGGTCAAGGCGCATTTGACTGACATCAGGACGTCAGGGTACAAATGCGCATGACCAACGTCATATCCTCAGTCTTTTCTTGCCCCAGATGTCAGAAGACCCTAAAAATAAAGGTCAAAAACCAAAAGACAGCAAACCAACAACCAACAATCCTAGCACTAAAAATATGTACAATATATACAATATACACCCAATTGACCACCCAACCCACACAACCGCCTCTAACAACAGAGGGGAAGGAGGGAGGGTAAATTGGACTGCAGCAATGTGGATCTTCGAACATCTACATTTATGGTAGGTACAAAACTGTACTATGTTCTTCATCTCACATTGCTGCAGTCCTTACACTTGGGTAGAATCCCAAAGCAGAGGAAAGGGAGGATGGCCAAATTATAAGGAAGCAGGAGCTGCTAAAATGCCCTGCAAAACAGCAGTGGCAAAACCAGCCCTGGATTTAGAGTAAAGTGGTAGGTGATAATGTCTGGAAAAAGTATGCACTGAACTCCAAGTAGCTGCCTCCAAAATATCCTTAGTTGCCACCCCTCTCAAAAGGCTGTTGAAGTGGCAGTAGCCCTAGTGGAATGAGGCCTAATCCCAGCTGGAACTTCCTTGCCATGATGGGAATAACAGAAAGCAATGCAAAACCCAATCCACTTAGAAATAGTTTGTTTTGACACAGGCTTGCCCTGAGAACTCAAAGCAAAAGAAACAAATAACTGCTGAGACTGCCTGAACCCTTTAGTTCTGTCCAAATAATAACGCAACTGCCTGTGTACATCTAAAGTGTGCAAAATCTTTTCCCCTTTATTTTGGGGATTTGCATAAAAGGTAGGCAAATGAATAGTTTGGTTTAAAGCCACACTAGAAACCACTTTAGGCATAAAGGAAGGATTAGTGCGTAAAGATACCCTATCCTTATGGAAAATTAAGAAAGGCTCAACTGCCATAAGGGCCTGCAACTCAGAAACCCTTCTTGCAGAGGTAATAGCCAACAAAAAAGCAGTCTTCCATGATAAAAACGTCAATTCAGCAGTAGCTGCAGGCTCAAAAGGTTGTAGAGTGAGTTTCTCCAACACAAAATTGAGATCCCAAGCAGGAGTAGGAGCTTTTCGTGGGGTCTTATATTCTTTGCCCCTCTAAGAAATTGCTTGAACAAAGGATGAGAAAACAATGGTGGGTCACAATCATAGTGAGCCGAAATTGCTGCAGCATGAACCTTAATAGAAGAGAAGGACAAACCTTTGTCCAGTAACTCAGTAAGATATTGAAGAGCCACACTTAAATTAGGCCCAGAAACATCAAAATCCTTTGCTGCACTCCAAAACAAAAATCTCTTCCATTTGTCTGCGTACACTTTCCTTGTACTAGGCCTTCTAGCTTCCAAAATAACATTCAAAACTTGTTGTGGAAGTGGAGGCCCACTATGGTTCAAAACAGAATATGCCAGGCTGTTAGGTGCAGAGAGTGAAGCTTGACATTGAGCAAATGACTGTCCTCCTGAGACAACAGGTGTGGAATCGAAGGCAAAGGCCATGGAGGCTTCCGTACCAGGCTCCTCAGTAATGGGTACCAATGCTGTCGAGGCCAATCTGGAGCTATCAAAATCATCCTTGGCTTGTCTTGTCTGGCCTTTAGTAGTACCTTTGGGAGGAGAGGCAGAGGCGGAAAGGCATACACATGAAGACTGCTCCAATTGAAAGAAAGAGCATCCACTTTCCAAGCTGTGGGATGAAACCTTTTGTGCAAAACTTTGGCAGCTGGTGGTTTAGTGGGAAGCGAACAGATCTATGTCTGGAGTTCCCCATGACACTGTCAATTTCGAAATACATGAGGATCCAATTTCCACTCGTGGGGATCCATAATTTGTCTGCTCAACACATCTGCTAAGGAGTTCTGTGCTCCGGCAGAAACCTTGCCTGAAGATTTAGCTGTAAACTGAGAGCAGTCTCCCACAAAATCATTGCTTGCCTGCATAGAGGATAAGAATGTGTTCCGCCTTGCTTGTTGATGTACCACATGACAGTTGTGTTGCCTGTTAGAATCAACACCTGCCCTGGAAGAAGTAAATCCTTGAAGGCTATTAATGCAAACTGGACTGCTAACATCTCTTTCAAGTTGATATGTAGAAGTTGTAGTCTGGCAGGCCACTTGTCTTGTATCCACTTTCCATTCAGATGAGCTCCCCAAGCTTTGTCTGAGGCATCTGTCGTTAGAATCTGACTCGCCTCTGGCCGGGTCACAGAGAGTCCCTTGTTTAGGTGACATTCCTGAGCCCACCACAAAAATTCCTTTTGAATGCAAGGTATTATTTGAATGACAGTGTCCAAATCCTGGCAGTGCTGTGTCCATACATTATTGAGATACCATTGTAGCTTCCTCATATGCAGTTTGGCATTGGGAAGCACCAGAATACAAGATGCCATGAACCCTAAGGCTTGAAGGACTGTCCTTGCAGTCAGCCCGGACTGATGAGACAACTGATGAAAGTAAAGGGAAAGATTCTTTTGTTTGTCCGGGGTCAAAAGGCCATCTGGGATGCTGTATTCAGTCTCACACCCAGAAAGCACATGTCTTGAGAGGGTACTAGACTGGACTTTATTTCGCTCACAGAATACCCCAGGCATCTTAGCACTGCTATCACATAATCCAAATGATGAAGAAGCTCGTCCCTTTCTTGAGCCAGAATCAGGCAATCGTCCAAATAGGGATAAATCTGTATTCCTTTTAACCTGAGGAAAGCTATCACTGGAGCCAGAACCTTCGTGAACACTCTGGGCGCAGTAGATAAGCCAAAGGGCAATGCAGAGAACTGATAATGAGAAGTCCCAGCTCGAAAACGCAGATACTTCCTGCAACTGAGTCTGATAGGAACATGAAGATAAGCCTCCTTGAGATCTAAAGTTACCATCCAATGATCTTTGCCTAGCAGAGGTAAAAGCTGCTGTAACGTCAACATTTTGAACTTGGGAATGTCCAGATAAGTGTTGAGGATAGATAAGTCCAAAATTGGTCTCCACGTGTTCCCTTTCTTTGGTACTACGAACAGGCGAGAATAAAATCCTAGGCCCACTTCTGGCATAGGGACCGGCTGAATGGCCCCTATTTGGAGTAACAGAGAAATTTGCTTGTGAGCCTCTATTCTTTGTGGAGGAGGAACGTCTGGCATGCCTTTGAAAGGAGGCAAGGTATGGAAATAAAACCTGTAACCGTGGTGTATGATATCCAATACCCATCTGTCTTGGGTAATTAAACTCCAATTTTCTTTGAAAAGTGCCAACCTTCCTCCCAAAGGTGCTGCCAGACGAGAAGGCTCTGGCAGCTGAAAAGGTAGGTCATTGGGCCTGTTTACGAAAGGACTGACCCCTGCCCTCACCTGAAGACTGTGCAGGAGAACTCCCTGTTCTAGGCCTGAAAGAGCCCTGAGCTCTGCCCCTACCACGTCTAGATCTACCCCTAGACTGGGAATCATAAGAAGGATACATCCACCCCTTAGTAGGCCAATTTCTACTAAACTTTGGAGGCTGAACCTGCAAAAAATCTTTAACAGTCTGCATAGACTTAGCCTTGTCTTCCATTTTCTTTAAGACTGTCTCAACAGGAGAACCAAACAACACATCAGATTGTAAAGGAGCATCTAAAATCCGTGATTTAACATGGTCAGATAAATTCTGATCCCTCAGCCAGGCGTGACTGCGAAGAACTGACCCAGTGGCAGCCACCCTAGACGAGGCCTGTACAGCATCAAAACCACATTGCAAAGAATGCTTACCCACCTGTTCAGAAACATGTACTAAATCTTGCAACTCTTTACAATCAATACCTTCCGCCAGAGCATCAACCTTAGACTTCAATTGTGAAAGGAGATAGTTTTGGTATTTTAACATGTGAAACTGGCAATTCAAAGCCCTCATAGCTAGAGTGGAAGAAGTATAAACTTTCTTTCCCCATCTATCCAAAGCCTTGGCCTCTTTGTCTGAAGGAACCGGATTCTTGACAACAGAAGCCTTAACACCTTTAGGCCCCTGACTAACAGTTTCTGGGTCTGCCCTAGGACTCTTAAAAAGATACTTATGAGCTTCAGGCACCCTGTAATATCTATCCAGTTTAACAGGAGCAGGAGGCAAAGAATCAGGATTAAGAGAAGCCTCTGCAAAAACATCTTCCACCACATCTAAAACAGGAGGTATAGCCAAAGGCCTATGCTGGGGTAAAGACAAACATTCTCTAAGCCTTTTCCTGGAATCAGAGAAGTCCTGACCTTCCCACTTAAAATGCTCCCTCATAGAATGAAGAGTTTCTGAAAAAGAAAAATCCTCAGGAGGAGAAGCAGAAGGAGTAGAATCATCCACATCAGAGTCATAATAAGGAGAATACTCCTGCAAGTCTTCAGCCGAAGACTCTGAAACATCCGAAGCCTGCTCAAAACTCCCTGGCTCAGGCTCCACCCTAGGTCTCTTATCAGGAGGGCAAAGAACCCTAATCAAAGAAATCAAATCTTCTGCCATTTTAAGCATATGCTTCTTGGGCACAGTTCCAGAAGAACTAGGGGTGACACCAACTGAAGCTGAACCTGGCCTGCCTCTGGGAGAAGCCTTGGAAACAGAAGGAGAGGGCCTAGCCACCCTAGGAAGGGAGGGGAGTATAGTAACCTGAGAAGCCCCTTCAGCCTGACCTGCCTCCTGAGAGGCCACATCTTGCAATAATAAAGTCTCTCCCTGGGAACCCAAAGAAACCTCCGGTGGAGCCACCGGCTCCACCCATACCTCTAAAGAACCGGCGTCCAGTACAGACGGTTCTTCTAACCTAGGCTTAACCGCTTTGTCCTTGCGCTTCTTCGAAGAAGCGGGCGTCGGAGCATCCGACGGCATTTTATAATTGCACCGCTTCCCAAAGACTAACCTGGCACAATCCAACCTTCTCTTTATAGTGCGTTTATTGAATCTAGCACAAGAGCGACACCCAACAACGTCGTGCTCAGGCCCTAAACAAGGAATACACAAAGTATGATAATCTCTATGCGGTATCTGTTTCCCACAAGAAATGCAATTATTGACTTTCTGACATCCGGTAAATCACTGAGGCAAGAAAAAACTAAAATATTCCCCAACGGGGTACTTAGCCAACTTTGAACTCGGTCTGAAACTTCGAAATCGAAAAATCTCAGAACGCCAACCGGCACTTGCAAAGCTGCTTCTGCATCGGACCATGTGGCAAAAAAGACTGAGGATATGACGTCGGTCATGCGCATTTGTACCCTGACGTCCTGATGTCAGTCAAATGCGCCTTGACCGACGTCAGCCTTATACTTTGATATTCGGGCCGACCGAGGACAGCGGACTACCCAAGTGCAAGGACTGCAGCAATGTGAGATGAAGAACATCGAGTAATTCAGCATTGTTGAGAGGTATGACCAGAGGTGATTTCTACTCTAGTAAATCACAAACAGCTCAAGATTCCATGGCACCAAACTGTTATGGTCAAAAATAACTTCAAGCAGCACAGTTTAGCATAGTGGAATATTTCATCTCCCTTATTACCAAAAACATGCGTGTAAGAGACTAAGCAATCAAGGTCTTGTCTCCTCAAACACAAAGAAACTTCATTCTTTTATATTACTGTTGCATCTAGGCAGAATATTTTGTATCTATTAAACTATAACCACTGCCTACTGCCCAATTAAAACTAGATACTTTTGTATTATTTTTGCTTGCTCAGAATCTGCTGACCCCTTATCTGTGCCTTTCCATATTAGGCACAATTTTCAATCTTCCACCTTGGAACTTTCTACATTGGTACTATTCATGTTGGCTGGAAACAGATCATCAAATACAGACTAAAACCATCAGAATCCATTTTGAAACAAGATGGATTCCAAAAAGAGGAAAACAATCATATATTATTGAATATGTTTCCCATCTCTGCAGTTCTCCCTTCACAAAATGGCATACTGCCTCATATGACCCTGTAATGGTTAGGTCAGGTCCAGACCCAGGCAAACATCAATCCTCAGGTATCTTAACATGGGCCCACAGAATGCCAATCACTCTTCATCCTTACCCAGCTGTGGTATTGGTTTGTACTCATGATTCGTTATGGGTATGGGCCTACAGAATGCCACTCACTCTTCATCCTTACGTAGCTGTGGTATTGGTTTGTACTCTTGATTCGTTATGGGTATGGGCCTACAGAATGCCACTCACTCTTCATCCTTACGTAGCTGTGGTATTGGTTTGTACTCTTGATTCGTTATGGGTATGGGCCTACAGAATGACACTCACTCTTCATCCTTACCCAGCTGTGGTATTGGTTTGTACTTCTGATTCGTTATGGGTATGGGCCTACAGAATGCCACTCACTCTTCATCCTTACCCAGCTGTGGTATTGCTGAAATAACAGACCGTCTCAAAAAGGAAGTATATCTCTACCTTTACCTTTACAAATTCTAGGACTACACATTATTATTTCCAGCTTATATAACTCAGTATTGCAGACCAGATGTGTGACAAAAGTAGAGTATAGGGGCAGCACCCCAGGCACAGAGTGTTAAGGGGCAGGATCAAGAAGTACTCTTCTGTGTGTTTTTTTCTTTAGGCATTTATGAATGCCAATTCAGAAAAGATCTTAAGCGTTTTGTTTCTGTTGAGCTGTAGCCGGTATGGGTTTGCTACAGTTTACGGAATTTGACATCCTTTTTTTTTTCAATTGTAAGAGCTGAGAGGCCATGGATCTGGCTGTAGGAAGGCAGCTGGTACAAATATACTGATCGGCTTGCTACAGAAAAAGATGAAGTCCTTTTTTTTGCTTTCACTTTTAAAAGCTGAAGGGGTAGATCACTATATTAGGGACTGGCACTGGATGAGCCAGCTATGCCTGTGAGCCAGATCATCAGGATTGGCCGTTTTCCATTTAGGCAAATTGAAGATAATCGCCAATACCTTATCAATAAAGAGCCCATCAGAAGGTCTACTTGATCTGGATGAAGTGTGCCAAAGCAAAGCACTTCAGTAGTGGTTTGTGAACTGCTCCACATTAAGCATACATCTCAGTACTGTGTTTGCTCTTCACTTGAAGAGATGAGGAGGACATGGATGACTGTAGGAAGCGGATTCGTACATTTAAAACCGAAGTCCTTTTTTCATTGTTTTTATTGTATTTTATTATATTTTTTCTTCTCTTCATTTGAAGACCTGAGAGGATGGAATGCTATATTGAGGACCTTACCAGTAAAAAGGGGTTTGGTATAATAGTTATGGTCTTCACCTCACCGACACAAGGTACAGGGTTCGATTCTAACCTTTGAAAGGGAAGCAGGATAGGCTTAAAATAGCTCACAAGAGCAGCTAGCCTAGTACTTAACTACCTACCTATGAATAAAGTTGTTGCCTTGGTACAACTGGTTATTTTGCTTTTAATTCATTTTTAATATACCAGTTGTTTTGCTTGTTGGAGAGGTTCTTCTTTTTGTGGCCTCTGATAAGAAGTGCCTAAAATATATTAGAATTGAATTATCCAGGCACTTAGTTGAAGATGTTTAGATTGGTGTTTATTGAATTTCCCCCTGTCCTACGTGAGTAAGCCCATTCTGTGAAAAAGCTTACAGTTATTAGCCTTGACCAGTTCTATAAGAGGGAGAACCAATGTTGCCTTGACCAAAAAGGTTCCCCAAGAATATTTTTGGAGAGACCTTCAGAATCTTCAGAATTACCCTGGATATCAGTGGATAGGGTGGAAATGCATAAAGGAACATTCCCATCCAAGGGAATCAAAAAGCATCTGCCAGAGGTATTCCAAACACCCCCTCCCCCAGTTCAAATTTCATTCACGAGGGCATATCCTAGTCCCGCTCATCATATCTGCCACTATGTTTTGCTTTGATGGAATGCAACAGGGTTGGAAAGTTAAGAATGCTGAAGATCTAACTCCCAAGCAATCACAGCCATCCTGCAGACAGGGTATGACCTTGTGTGCTTGCTGAAGTAATACATCACTGTGTGGTGTAGTCTGTAATTGGTGAGAACCATATATGATTAAGAGATTTTAAGGCATGGATAAAATTCAACATCTCTTGGATATTCATGTTCTTTGGTCTGTCTGAATACTTCCATAGGCCTTGCACCTTTACATTCACAGAAACTATTCCCACGCAAAATCTGGGGCATCTGTAGTTGCAGACCGAGTTGAAGGTTGGGAAGAATAAAAGGAGACCTGCATTTGCTAGTATTTATAGCCCACCACCAGTGCCATTTCTCTTCTTATAATGTTCAAGATTAGGATCTGAAAATCCAGTGGAAACTAGTGTTAGGTCCATGTTTTTTTTTTTTTTTTTTTTTTAAGATATCATGAATCTTTTTCCTGGTAAGAGGAATCATGAGAATCACAGAAGCCATGAACTTCAGAATCTTGAGAAACTGTCTGTCCGAAATCCAAGACAGAGATGAGAAGTCCAGGAAGGTTCCCAAAAAAATATAAACCTTCTCCTGTGTCAAACGACATTTTTATGTAGAGTCTATAAGACACCCAAGAAAGACAATCCTGTATGACAGGATGAATGAGGACTTCTGAATGTTTATCTGGAATCCCAGATTAGTCAGAAGAGATGGAATCCATGTTAAGGACACTTGACATCTAGGAGAAGATTCTGTAAATATAAGTAACTTGTCTAAAAAAGGAAAAAAAAAGAAGTGCCATTTAGTCTGCAAAGATATATGGCTGGGGCTAAGCTCTCCGTAAACACCACTGCAGCAGTGAAAAACCCAAAGGGTAATGCAGGGAACTAACCGCAGGACACAGACAAAAAAAATCTGAGAACTTTCCTGAAGTGCATATGGCTACAGGAATGTGAGGGTATGCATCTTTTAGGTCCAATGCTACTACAAAGTTTCCCTGGGGAATGAGAGTTAACAGACTCTGAAGGGTCAACATTTAGAATTTCGAAACCTCCACATTCCACTTTATGAAAGAAAGACCTAGGACTGGTCTACCAAAGGACTCTCTTCTTCCAAAAACATTCTGGAATAGAAATAGTTCCCCTTTGATTTAATCCACTGTTTCTATGATTCATAGGTTGAGCAAGTCAGAAAGAACCAAAGGAGAAAAAAACGTTTAGTTCAGGGGTTGCAAAGAAACTGCCCTGAAGGGAGATTTTTTTGCTAAATGTATCCTTCTTAAACTATTTTACCACACACGAGTCTGTCAATCTGCTGCTTACGTGGAATGGACAGAGCCAGCTGTTGGGATATGTTCAGAGAGAGCTGGGGGATCTATGCTGACACAGTCATTCTGAAGTTATAAACTGTCCCTTATTAAAAAAAAAAAGAAAAAAAAAGACTTTTGTTTCTTACTGATCTCCTTTCATCTCTTTGTTTCTTTGTTTGAATTAAGAAGGCATGGATTGCTTACTTTGTTGGACATGAAAGACTATCTGGGAGACTTGTATGGTGAGCCTTAAACAACTTGGAATCTCCAAATTATTTTTTCCATCATTAAATTGTTTGAGGACCTGAGTAGCAGATAGGTCAAATAAGACCCTTACCCAAAGATGAATTCAAAAATTCAGAGTTTACCTCAACAAAAAACATTTTGGTTACATAACCAGGCATACCTCCTCAAAACAGTAGCAGAAGCAAAGTACCTAGACACAGTATTAGCACAATCATACACATTTCTTAAAGCATGTATAGATACTTGAGACATGCAAGATATAATGAGATTGAGATAGATACTACATTTAGTGGAGTTGGGGTGGGGAGAGTGCTTGGTAGGTTTCTCAAACTATCTACACAAAAAAGCAGAAACTTCTACATATGGGTCAGACAGTTAAGAATTCTATACTCAAGCAGAAAAAAAAATTCTCTTACCAAATCTGGCCATAATCTTCACTTCAATGTCTCCGGTGGGAGGTGGATGATCTCTAAAGCCAGTTACTAGCTGGCGTAGGTTTCATGACTGTAGGGTCAAACATATGGTTAAAAAACAAATGCTTATTAGTTTGAAGACTTGGTAAAGCCTATTTACTTCATCAGTAATGAAGTTTGTGATTATGGGTTGCTACAGGTAGTAGCATCTATCTCCTCAAAGGCTGGCATTAGATGAGGAATAAACATAGAATGAGATACTATTTCATATCTTCTCAATTCAAAGAACATCCATTTGTTCCCTAAAAACACTTCATTCATCTTGGCAATAATCTGAGAAATAAAAAATTTCTCCAAAGGAGAATGTGAGGACCAAGTTTCTTTATCACCAGAATTTTTGGCTTGAGGATCTGCAAGAGATGAAGACATTTCTCTGTATGTCAGAATCATCCGATAAGTCTTCCTTATGAACATTTTGACCAACTTGATTTACAGGTACATATGTATGATTCAGTGTACTAGGACTAACAGTCTGTAACAAGTTTTTGGTAAAGGTAAGAAAATTGCCTTTTCCAAAAGATACCATGTCTTGTGCTGAACAATGTTTAACTTTTTTTCCTTTACAGGTATCTGTAGAGACTTACTTGGAGAAGAAATATTTGCCCTATCAAGTCACTACATGGGACACATCCGGCAGCATCCCCTGGTATGGCTCCATACCCAAGTACAGATGGTTTTCACATGCCCATCTAGACGTTTGAATAGACAAACAGGACACGACTGCTCCCCCATTTCATGGTATAAAATGACTATTCCAGAGGAAGCTGGACAGGTGTCTGTTTTGAAAAGCTATGGTTGGCTGCTACAGAGTCAACCACTATCAGCTGAGGCAAAGACTGAGCCCGCAGAGTAGGCAAGGGCTTTCGGGCAAGGTTTTTTTTTTTCTAGGCACCAAGGAAGTCAGACCAGCAGTAGCAGGGTAAGTATCCATACAGTGACCAAGGAGAAGGCTTCTGTCATGGCTAAAAACAATGGAACGAGTTGGTTGGAAAGCAAGTTGTCAAACAGCACACTTGCACCTTCATGCAGTTAAAATGTCCCCAAAACACTAACACATGATACTCTGGTTATAAATCTCTTTAGAATAAACATTTTCTGACATAAAATGATAGAAGGTAAGTTGACACAGCGTGAACACAAGTGCTACTTCATCCGTGGAGTTCTATGCTGAAATAAAACCACTTCCCCACACAAAACACACATTAAAAACAGAAATAAAAGAGTTTACATAAGCAGTACATTTCCTGAAGAGAAACAAGTCCAAAATTAGTCAAATCTGAAAATCGTGGACCCTGACTGGAAAGTTCTGATAGTGAAGAAATACTGGATTTCTTAAAGGGCCAGAACTGCTCATGTAAAAAAAAATTTTTCTTTCACACACACACACACACACACACACACACACACACACACACACACACACACACACACACACACACACACACACATTGAAGTAACCACATTTTCTGTGTGGGAGTGTTCCCCAAAGGGGACTGATCTGCCAAAAGTGTAGCTGAAGTGTCAGTTGCTGCTCTTGTGAAGCCTCTAAGCTGCTTCTTCACGAAGTGGCAAGAAAGTACTATGCTTTTCCACTCTGAATGCTGATTTTCCCTCCTGACAGCTGTCCAATCAACAGTTAGAATGGAAGTGTGGGAGGGAGACACAGCTTTAGCAAGTTGGCTGGTTGTTGCATCTTAGGCAAGACACAACCCATACAGTATAAGGCTACTGCAGCAGTGGGAATGATGAACATAGAGATGGGGAAGGTACATAAGTTACAAAAAGTGTGAACAGCAGTGATGCGAGTAATACAGAAAGTAATACTGGAATGGGACTAGGTGAGAAATAGCAGAAAAGACACCTAGTCACTTAAAGTATTAGATGTTACTGGAGGGCAGGGTAGTTAGGAATGACAAAGGGAGATCTTAGCCTAAGAGGAAAACACAAGTATGAGACAGACTAAAAATATGTGGGGGACAGAAGTGTGAATAGTGAGGTTAAGTAGCGGGAAAGCAGGGAAAGGAAAATAAGGAATAGAGAGTGATATGAGAATTGTACAACATTAAAATTACAAGGAAAAGGAGATTACATGAAATGACGACAATGTGACCTGCATTACAGAGCAACACCTATCTATGGTATATACTTTGTTAAAATAATTTTTATACAAAAACACAAGATTGAAGATCAGTTTTGGCATGGTCTGGAACATGAACACATCCAGGAGTACTTCCTTAACCACTGTCCTGGCAGTTAACACTCAGGACTAAGTCTGTTTCGGGAGTTGCTTCCTGAAGCCCAGTGTACTTGGTTCAATTCCTACCACCTCCATTTGCTTACTGTGCACCTCTGAGAAAGTTCTTTAACTGCAGAAATGGACAGCCCTAATAAGGGACACTATCCTTGTTAGAATGGCATAGTCAAGTCTACAAACATGAATCCACAGATATACAGCCATAGCTGGCATGCACACAGGCGGGACCACTGGTCCAAATATTGTCAGGGCACAAACAGAACTACATTATACAGGGCAATAAGCAGAACTACGAGTTGAAAAATGCTTAATAAAAACTTGTAATACATGTTGTTTTGTGCAAACTCTTGTCTAAAAATGCTCCCATTCCATCCCCTACACACAGCTTGGGGGTTATACTAATTAATTCACAGCACATTCAATGGTCTCCAAAGGCAAACAGTGGGACATGAAGGTGATAATGAGGGCTGTGAATGCATGGAAGAAAAAATTACACACACTGACAATAGATTAGCAGACATTAAGTAATAGGTCACTTGGCACCATTAATAAGGAATGCAAGTAAGCCATCATTTTATCATTCTGTGATTACAAGAAGAACATTACTAAACATTACTAAATCTATTTATTTGCCCTGGGGATAGAAGAGATGTACAAAAAGCACCTAGGCTTACCGGTTATATTTTTCTAGACTGTACAGAGAGTACAACATATACAGTGTACTGCATTTCCAATGCATAAATTATGGTTAATGATGCTTATTTACAAATAAATTTATTTCTATTGAATGGGATAGTCCAAATGGGCAACAAAAAGCCACTTTTCAGCAGAGGCCCAGGGTGAAAGGCTCTAAACCCCAGAGTTCTAAGACAAACACTACAATAAAAAGAGAGACAGCCTGCAATAACGAGTACTACATTAAGAAAAGAAACTGAGTAATGGTGTAAAATACAGAATTTTAAGGAAACATAATATTAACATAAAGATTGTTGACAGCATTAATTCAGATTACTAAACATTAAAATAGTGTACCTTGATCTTACAGTTGGAAGAGAAGGCGATAGAGTAGGGGAATAGGAGGAAAGAGAGAGGGAAGAAGAAGTGGACAGAGATGAGAAGAAAAGTTGCAATGTTACGGAAATTGGAAGAAAAAGGGAGAAACTTGTGGAGAAATATAGGCAGGATAGTACAGCTGTGCAACCAACTTGTGGTTTATGCTTAAGGAGTCTATAAACACAGCTGTCTTCCAGACATGGTAGTGGCTTGAAGGTTCCACATTATCCAGGTGAGGTACATCAGCAAAACCAGGAGCCAGTCAGGTACTGTTTTAATTTGGGTTTGAAGCCTTTTAATTTGTCCGTTGGTTTTAGGGTATTGCTAACGGGTTCCACAGTTTGGTAAAACAACTAGAATAAAGAGCATCTCCTGCAGCAATGTTTGATTCTGTGGTAGCCAGAGGAATCTTTTCAATGAAGCATAACTCTCTGCATGATGATTTTTGTTAAAGGAGGAGCAATTATTGGGGTTGTAGATAAAATTATGGATTATATCTAGCTGTGTGTGTAAGGGTTCAGGTAGTTCAAACCACTGCAGTTGCTTGAAAGCAAAACAGTGATGAATCTTGTATAACAGGCTTGTAGTGAGTTTGCTACTTTACTGTCACATGCCTCTAATTTGGTTTGCAAGTTTGCAAATATGGCTGATGGATACGTGAGTGTGTGAATCCGGCAGGGCTGGGCAAGGGTTTCCAAGTTGCATCAATAAGACACAGGTTTGAGTAGTAGAAAAGTCCTGTTTATTAACTGGATTTACATCTACATTTACACCAGTAGCTTTGTGTGGGTTACACTTGTGACATCCACACGCTAGGCCATTAATTAATCAAGGAGGCCGAATCCTCACCACTGACACTGGAGAGTGACGTGCGCTCAGATTACGAATGGATACACTCAGTATTTACAGATGCAGACCTCTCTGCATCAAGCACAATTTCCCTTAAGAGCACATAGCAAACACACAGAATGGCGTCTGGATTTCTCTACATCTGTTTCCCTCCAGGTCTCCAGTAAGACTCACCACTGATACAGCTATAGGGTTAGGTCCTTGACTGGAGTGTACAAGCCAAGTCCTCCAGCACCCTTTCTGCAAGAACAGTGTTTTGTGTCCCTGCCCCAAGTAGCTGACACACACACATTGTGTGATTTGATTTTACACACCTGCACACACACACACACACACACCTGGGAAAGGCTGGCACAGACTTACCTGCTGTGCCCCCTTCTGCCCAGAGTATAAGGTAGTTATCACCACCACCAGATACTCCACAATCAGCTACTCTAAGGCCCTTAACAAAGTATGTCCAATTGTACTGTGTAATATTAATACTAATACAAATGGTAGTAGTTGACAAAGACAGCTAGCCTTCTGGACTGGCCTACACAGTGTCACCAAATAAATATAAGCACTCTCAAACGTTAAGTTTTTTTCTAAAAAGGACCTGCCACAATGAAAAGTTTTAAATATATTTAATAATAAATAATAAAAGAAGAAAATACTAAATATATATTTATAGTAAACCACAGAGTTCAAATCACAGGAAATATTAAAAATAAAATTGAAGGACAGACTCGTACAAATAAAAAAGAAAACAATCTCTAAACTAAGCTTCACTATATTCTTGACTGACTCTAGGAGAATTACTATTCCCTAATAACTTACTTGATAGAACAAAGCACAATGAAATACATGAGCAGTCTTTCTAGCCAGATTCCCCAAAACAGAATACTCAATACTCTGAGATTACTCCCTGCAAAATACATGTCAGTCGCCCTGCTAGACAGGGAAGTAAATATTGTGGGAAGAAATAGCCAGGGAATTGTTATGGCTAGACTTGTATAGGCCCTAGAGCAGATAGGTTCATAGGTTGGTACTAGGCTATGAATATCCAAGATGGCTTGCAGAATGACCTCATCTGGTCACCTGACTCTAGGTTCTTACAGTATCCCCCTTTGAAGTTGAGACAGGAATTTAGCATAGATGGCTAAAATAGGCATCTAAATGTTTATGGCGGTGCCTGGGGTGATCCCTCTTTTTTACTCTGCTAATGACTAAAGGCTTCTTCCAGACCCACCATCTCTGGTCCTATTCAGCACTGTGGGGTGCTGTTATAATGGTTTAACAGCCGATTTACACTTCCCTTATTTTTCTTAAAGTAAGCTAGCTGGTTAACCTCTGTTGTCCCAGTATCCTCTATTAAAACACATGCATTTAATTAAATTACAATCACAGGTACATTTCTTTTCATTCCAGCAGGGTGCACTGTTGATAACATTTTAACACAAGCAAACCTCACAAATACATTTTCAGCACAAGCATCTGTACATGTCAGTTTGGTATACAAATGACATGAATTATTTACAAAATTCCAGCTAGCTGTGCTGGCACAACTCATACATCCACTGCCCTATTTCTCCTGGCATGGCTAGCAGTATCTCTTATCATCACAACACTTACTATGGTAGTGCTATTGGCTGAGGTAATGGCAGAGAATTGTTTTGGTGTGAACAACACTACCTTGCTTTTTACAGTTTAAAGAAAAGGCTTGTGTTGTTTAACCAACATATGACAGAGGAAAAGGATGCCAGGGTGACTGACTGGAAATTTGTAAGACTTGTTGCAGTGCAGAAGGATGCAGAATCGTTGAGGTACTGCACAAAAGGTACCTTGCTTGCAAATAAATTAAACAGAAAGGGGGTAAACAATTGGGCCTTGGGGCTCACCTACATGAACGAGAAAGAAAGATGAGAAGGTGTATTCCCATTTTACTGCCTTCTGTCTGTTGCTAAGGTAGTTACTGAAAGTAGAATTGTGCAAGATCTTACCATAACAGTAGATGTCCTACTTCTGTTGTAGTATTCTTAAGAGATGGGATATCCTGCCAAGGGCAGCCAATCATCCGGCCAGCATACCAAAGCCTTAGCTACTTCCAGGTGTCAAGACCTACATCCAAGATGTGAAGTACGCAAGTGACATATGAACGCCTAACCTCAGAAGTAAATTGCCCCAGAAGAACCACAGCAACCCAAGAGGAAAAGGTTAATCATGTGCATCCAGGAAAAGGAAGGACGGAGAACAAGGGACCTCTTGACCAGCTGAAAAGCAAGAGAAAAGAAAACGTGGGAATGAGGGTGGGACAGAGAACTGCAACAGCAAGATGAGGGATATCTCCCATTATGGTAAAATCTTACACAACTGCACTAGTTCTTTCCTTACCACTGTTGCTGCATTCTTAACACATGGGAGAGTACAAAAGAATTGGACAGAATGGGTGGAGGAAGAGAAAGAAGAGCTTTCCAAAAAGCTATGTAAGATGGCCCTACTGAAATTCACTCTGGTTCTAGAAATGACATCCAACTTGTAATATTATGTACAGAGGACCAAGTAGCAGCTTCTAAAATGGATGTAGCATCCAGACCCCTGAAAAAGGTACCAGAAGAGGCCATAGCCTTGGCAGAATGAGCACAAGCAGAAGAAGAAGAAAGCTATTTGCCATAAAAAGAAAAGAAAAAAAAATGACAGCAGAAATCCAGCAAGAGATAGTTTGCTTAGACATAGCCAAACACAATTTCCTGGCACGGAAGGAAATAAAAAGCTGCTTAGATTTCCAGATGTCTTTAGTTTTGTTTAAGTAATATCTGAGCTGTCTATGTAAATTCAAGGCTGTGAAGAATCGTCTCACTATAATTCTGTGGACAGATCATTAATCACCTTGGGCATAAAGGAAGGATTAGCATGAAAAGACATCTGTACTTGAGAAAAGACAAAAAAGGTGGAAGTGCCATGAGTGTTTGGTGTTCACAGACCCACTTGGCAGAAGTATGAGCTACTAACAGTACACTATTCCAAAGTACAGTATTGCAAGGAAAAGGAAACCATAGATTCAAAAGGAGATGACGTCAATTTCTCAAGAAAAAAAAAATAAAGGTCCCAAGGAGGAACAGGGTTTCTTGGGGCCTAATTTGAAGGACATCTAAGAAGCCCGTGGTGGATTCAGAAGCAGACAAGCAGAAATGGCTGACAGATGTGCTTTAACAAAGGAATGTGACAGGCTAGAACTGACAGATGTGCTTTAACAAAGGAATGTGCCAGACTAGAACTGAACACCTCACACAAATGAGAAAACTATACGAATAGCTACTGAACAAAGGGCCCAAGTCATGCTTGAGACACCAAACTTAAAATCTCTTCCATTTAACCACATAGGATTTTCTAGTAGTGGGTTTCCTGGCATCCTGCAAAACCCAAAAAGTGTGTCCTCAAAGAATTGCTGTCTGAAAGGAAAGGAATCAAAACACTATCAATCAATGAATCAGATGAAGGGTGGACAAGTGAGGGTGAATGTGAGCTCCCTTGTCCTGTGCAAGTAGATCCATGATGACTGCACCTGGCCAGAAGGAAGAGGAGGAGGAATCAATGCTGTCTGGGCCAATAGGGTGTCATCAGCAAGACTTTGGGTGTGTCCCAGAAGATCTTGTATAGGACTTAGTAAGAGGAAGGGGGGGCATACAGAAACAGTTCCTTCCAGGAAACAATATGGTGTCCACTTGCCAAATCAGAGGACTTGGCACTCTGGATTAGAATCTGGGAAGTTGTCCGTTTAGAGAAAAGGTAGAGAGATCTACCTTAGGAGTACCCCCACCAATGCACAATGCCCAGGAACACACCTCCCTGTGAAGCCATCATTCATGAGGATTTACCCTGGACCTGCTCAGAGTGTCTGCCAATAGATTACATGCCTTTAGAAGATTACATGCCTTTAGAACACAAACCAGCTGAAGAGTTAAATGACAACAGATTGCAAAATCCCAAACCTAAACAGCCAGCCTGCTAAGAAGGTAGAACATCATGGCCCCTCGCTTGTTGATATACCCCATGGCTGTATACCCCATGGCTGTGGTATTGTCTGTAAAAATCCTTACAGGGCCGAGGATAAAAAGGGAGTGTAGGCCCAGAATCAAAGCTCTCATCTCCTTGATACTGATATGATCTGCCAGTTGCAGAGGAGACCAAACTCCCTGGACCCTGACATCACTGGAGGAAGCTCCCTTATCCTGATCCGAAGCATCTGTGTACATTTCCTGATTGTGAATAGGAACCTGAAAAGGCAGGCTGGAATTCAGACAGACCTGATGAATCCATCAGTGAAACATGAGCTTGAGGCAAAGTAACAAACTTCCTTGCATGGAATCTGGCAAAAGTAAAATAAGAATGGTGGATGCCATGAATCCTAGAGCACAAAGGAATTCCCATGCCAGAAGTGCTGAAAGAGGAAGAAGGCATTGAAAATAAGTTGTAATAGAGATAACCTTGGGAGGAGGCAGAACAGCCATTATTGGCAAAGTCTGAATCCAGCAACCAAGAAAAATCTGATCCTGAAGAATAAGCACAGACTTTTTTTGAACACTTGTATTGACATATCACAAACATACCTTAACAGAAAAGAAAGCAAACAATGTTAACAGTTTTTTCTCTTTATGTACATTATACATTACATATCTTTTCCTTTTTTGTAATTATCATCAGTCTAACATTACATAAATTACTGAATTCCTGCCTTCCCTTAAACCTCATGCCTCCTCCTCCTGAACAATATTCTGCATGTATTGTTCCCACAACTTCCATTTACTCCTGTGCAATTCCTTTTTCTAAAGATTCCCTTCTCCAGTTCTTTTATTTCCTTTATCATATTCAATGCTTCAAATGCAATTTATTTAGACTCTGATTTCCATTTCTAGCAATTGCTTAACAAGTCCTTACTATGAATAGGCAATTCAGATCCTATGTTCTAGCTCAAAAAAATATATCTTTAGTTCCAACTATTTGACCACTCAGTATTGCTGACGGAGTTCTCTGAAAAGGAATTTTTAAAGTCTGCCAACTCATTACACTATCAAAATACATGTTCCTGTTACCTCTTTCTTCTCCATCACACCGCCACAATTTGCTATCTACCCACAAAATAAATTCTATGAAGTCTACTTGAGACTTAAAAATAACTATGCAAACACTTCCAAGCATTTATCCTAAACCCTCTGGACTTTGTTAAATACTTTGGAGTCATACAGATGACTTGCCATTGTTCTCTCGTAAATTGATTTTCCAGTCTCTTCCCAGTCTTTTCCAACTTCCTCTGATCGATTTTTTTATGTCCTATTAATTTTCCCTTTTTACTCCACCAGAGCAGGTCTTTCACTTAATATACCCATATCACTTTGCTTGATTCCGATATCAATCCCTGGTAGGCAAGACAGTCTCTAGCCTGCAGTCCAAATGCCTTCTTGGCCTCATCCCACGCTATTACCTTTCCTTCCAATTATTTGCTTCTAATACCCTGGTTCATTTGCCAGTTTTCTTCAGAAAATTCCAGCTCCTTCTTGCCTATTTTCTGTACCCCTACTTGCAGTCATCCATACTGGCAACATTTTTTTTCTCCATCCTTGTACTGGTTTAGTTCTTGTAGATCATTTTGCTACTTTGTGAATATAATATTCCGTTTGGCTGTTATTATTTCCCTTAAGGAACTGCATCCAAAATCCCACTCCCTGTATTTCTTAAATGCCCCCCTGCTTCATTATTATCCCTTTCAATTTGAATTATAACCTTCAGCTTGTATTATGTATACGAGCTTTAACTGTGTAGCTCCAATACATAATTTCAAATCACATAATCCTAAACCACCTTGTTTTATTGGAAGGATCAACTTATTCCACTTAACTCTTGCCCTCTTCCCTCCCAGATTAATGAATGAAAGTTGAAGGAATTTTTGTCCACAACTTCTCCACTGGGTGATAAAAATGCACCCGACTTGTATACATAAAATTATAGGGTCTAAAACATTTTCACTGCTAGTACCTTACTATCCATATCTATAAAAAGAGTTTCCAGTTTCTCAGTCTTTGCATTGTCTTTTGTTTCATCTCTTCCCTTGTGTTTAGCTGCCATAACAAAAGCGTTTTTAAGTCATGCTCCTAAATACTTCATCTTATCATGTCCTTATAAATATGGGTATTGTGACACTAACTCATGTGAGGGTACATAAAAGAAAAGCTATAACTGTAAATTATCTTCATTAATTTTATATCCAGAAGAAACGGTCTCAAAATGTTCCAAAACATTGAGATGTCCTTTTCTGGATTTATCAGATACAAAATATTATCATCTGCATATAAAGCCAACATTTCTTGATTACCATACTAATTATATCTTTGCATTTCTGAGTCCCTTACTTTCTTTCTTCAGTGGCTTGAAATATAAAGCAAATCAAGGGAAAAGAGGACACTCCTGCCTGTCTCCTCTGTGCAAACAAAACTTATCAGAAAGGAACCCTCCCATTTTAACTGATCCCTCCAATCCTTCATATATCTTCCTAATTATCCTTATTATTGCATCAGGGACTACAAATGCTTCTATCGCTCTGCTCATCAAATTGCAGCTTATTTGATTGAATGTTTTCTCTGAATTAAACCCCAGCAACAACAGTGGTATTTTCTTACATTCGGCTTCCCACTGGATCATCATTTAATTAATGTTGTCAAATGGTTGCCTCCCCTCTACAAAACCACACAAATCTATATCTATCAATTTTGGCAACACCTTTGTCATTCCCTTATCTAGAATAGACAAACATTGTATAATTAGAAGTTATGTACCTACCATAACGTTCCATGTTAGTTGTCTTCTCTCGCCTTCTTTCTTGCTGGATGGGTTCGGAGTCGATCCTCGGCTCCGACTCGGCACTTGCTTTAGCTCGAGAACTCCTTTTACCAGCTCGAGGCAACCCTATATCCCATGATGCAAGGCGGAACTACCTCAGATCTCGTTTGGCAGCTAACTTACCCTGCTAAAGGTTATCCTAACCAAATTAGGAACAAAGTTTCCTAAAAGAAGTCCTCATAACAAAGATCCAGAGGAAACAAACTAATAGGAACTCTTCAAGATCTGTCCAGGCCAGGGGGAAGGAGGGAGGGGCAAGAAAGAAGGCGAGAAGACAACTAACATGGAGCGTTATGGTAGGTACATAACTTCTAAATGTTAAGTTGTCAATCTCGCCTTCATTCTTGCTGGATGGGACCACGTCCTAGCACCTGTATCCCGGGTGGCTCAATGGAACAGACTCTTGAGAACTGTGGAACCAAAACTGGCCCTATCTCTGGAGGCCAGATCCAACTTGTAATGAGAAACAAAGGTATGAGGCGTGGCCCAAGTAGCTGCTGCACAAATGGTATCAATGGGAAGTCTATCCTGAAAAGCTGCAGAAGTGGATAGACTCCTGGTCGAGTGTGCTTTTGGCTTAGAAGGTAGTTGTTTGCCTCTGAGAGAGTACACATAGGAAATGGTGGAAGTCAACCATCTGGATAAGGTCACTTTAGAAACTGGAAGACCTAACCTGTTTTCTGCATAAGAGACAAACAATTGGTCCGATTTTCTAATTTGTTTAGTCCTATGCAAGTAGTACCTGAGCTGACGATGGACATCCAAAATGCAATTTCTGTTCAGCTCTGTCAGAATAGTTAGGGAAAAAGACTGGTAAATCTATAGATTGGTTAATATTGGTTTGAGATACAACCTTGGGAAGAAAGGAAGGGTTAGTTCTTAACGATACCCTGTCCTTATGAAAAACTAAATAAGGTGAACGAATACAGAGAGCTTGAATCTCGGAAACCCTTCTTGCAGAAGTGACAGCCAGTAAAAATATAGTTTTCCACGTCAATAACTTCAAAGAACATGAAGCAGACGGTTTGAAAGGAGGTAGTATCAAGGATGCTAACATTAAGTTTAGATCCCATTGCAGAGGAGGATGCTTTATAGGTGGTTTTAGGAGAAAAACTCCTCTCAAAAAGGCCTTGCATAATCTATGAGACATGATGTTATTGTCATGCAAGCCAACATGATACTTGGAAATGGCAGCCAGTTGTACTTTGACTGTAGATGACGAGGATCCCGAATGAAAAACCTCCGCTAGGAAATCTAAAACAGAATGTACGGGAGCAGTAAAAGGATCAATATTTCTGGAGTTTGCCCAAATCGAAAACCGTCGCCACTTGCTAGCATAAATAGTCCTAGTGGACGACTTCAAGGAAGACACTAAAATGTCTCTGACTGAGTCAGAAATCATTGGTAGCCTGGCTAGGGAAGGAAGTGGAGCAACCAAGCAGTGAGGTTGAGAGAATGAATGGCCCGGTGCTGCTGACCCGACTGGTGGATCAAAAGATCCGGAACTGGGTCCAGATGCCAGGGCTGCACCAGAAGGTGACGATGCAGAGACGGAAACCAAATTTGTCGAGGCCAAAAGGGAGCAATGAGGATCAATTTGGCTCTCAAAACGGTGGCCTTCTGAATGACTTGTGGAATCAATGGAAAGGGAGGAAAAGCATAAAGAAGTCCCCGAGGCCAATCCTGGGTTAGAGAGTCTCTCAAGGGTTGGCCTGGAAGGGGAAATAAGAGTGAAATAGTCTGGGCACTTGTTGTTTTGAGGGGTAGCGAAAAGATCGCAACAAGGAGTGCCCCACTTCAGAAAAATCTGATCCACTACAGATTGATTGAGAGACCACTCGTGAGGCATCAGAATAGATCTGCTTAGCCTGTCCGCCAATAGGTTGGACCTGCCGGGGATGTTCGTTGCTATCAGAAACCGCTGAGAAGAGATCGCCCATTGCCAAAGTCTGAGAGCTTCTCGACATAAGGGATAGGACCTGGTTCCGCCTTGTTTGTTGATGTACCAGACCACGGACATGTTGTCCGTCTGTACTGCAATAGTCCCCGTGGGAAGAAAGTCGTCGAGGGCTTGCAACGTTAAAAGCACTGCTCTCATCTCCAGGACATTTATGTGCAGATGGTATTCTATGGGTTGCCACGTCCCGTGGACCATCCTGCCCTGATAATGCCCCCCCCACCCGATCAAAGAGGCATCCGTGGTGACTGTGGCAACTGGAGGAGGGGGAACAAAGGGTCGGCCCTGATGAAGAAGAGGGGAAGATATCCACCAGCCCAGATGAGCCCTGCACGACTGTGTTACTAAGATTTCGTGTCTCATCTGAAGATTGTGATACGACCACTGCGTGAATAGCATCCACTGCAGGAGACGCATGTGAAAGTGAGCCAGTGGTAGAAGAACAATGGCCGCAGCCATTAGGCCTAGAACTTTCAGGACAAACCTGGCTTTGATCTTGTTGCTTTGTAACAGAAGCCGAACAAATTTTTGGATGTCCAGAATTCTTTGATCTGTTAGTCTGGCTAACATTTTGACGGTATTTAACTCTGCGCCTATAAAGGTGATAGATTGGCAAGGCAGCAGAGAAGATTTTTCGAAATTTACTGAAATTCCCAGATTCTTGCAAAGCTGAAGGGTGTAGTCTCTGGACTGAAGAAGCTGACACTTGGTGGTGGCGGAGAGGAGCCAGTCGTCCAAATAAGGAAACACCTGGAATCCTAGCCGTCTCAGGTGAGCTGTGACCACTGCCATGCATTTGGTAAACACTCTGGGGGCTGAAGTGAGGCCAAAGGGCAGGGCTCTGAATTGGTAATGACTGGTCCCTAGCGGCGGAGAAACCTCCTGGAGCGCCTGTGAATCTTTATGTGATAGTACGCATCCTGAAGGTCTCTAGAGCACATCCAGTTGTCCTTGCCCAGAAAAGGCAGAATGGACTGAAGCGTGACCATCCGGAATCTTGCCTTTATGGCACATATGTTTAGATTGCTCAGGTCTAATATTGGTCTCCAATCTCCCGTCCTTTTGGGGACCAAAAGAATCTTGAGTAGACGCGGATCCTACTTGGTCTGCTGGTACTGTCTGGACGGCTCTTTTTTCTAGGAGTTTTGAAACCTCCTGTTTTGCCAAATCCCTTTGACCGGGTGAGATGTCTGGAAGGGATTGTGGAGGTCGGAAACCTTGAAGGGGATCTTGTAACCCTCGGATATAATCGACTGTACCCACTTTTCTTGGGATAGGGATTGCCAGGCTACTGGGTACAGTGAAATCCTTCCCCCGACTGCCTCCAAGGGTGGACAGTCGGGCAACACCTCAGGGATGCTGAAAGGGCTTCTCAGGAAGAGACTCCCTGTTGCCCTGGTTCTGAGGACGCCCCCCTGCCTCTAGGGCGTCTATTATTGTTACCCCTCTGCCTCTGGGGATAAACTGACCACGTGTGTCCGGTGTAGCTCCTTGGGCTTTACGGAACCACATCTTCCCCCCTTTCTGACCCTTGGGATATGGTCTAGAAGGAGCGGAAAATTGGACTCCAACGGCAGAAAGAGTTTTACCGTCCTGCTCACACCTGGTCAAGGTATCCTTCACTTGAGGTCCGAACAAAGCCGAACCATCAAAGGGGGTATTAGTGAAGGACGCCTTAAAGGGGTCCGCAAAATTACACAGCCGCATCCAGGCTTGGCATCTAAGAGCAACACCTGTGCCTGCGGCACTGCTCGCTCCATCGGCCGCATAAGATATGAGCCGCATGGAGGAGTTAGATATGGAATTCAGGATAGCAAGCTGTGAGGCAATCTTTTCCTGAGCCCCAGCAGCAGAAGGATCCTGGACTACTTCACCCAGTTCCTTGAGAATATCTCGTTGAAGCCTGGTGAAGTGACAAAGGTAATTCAGCGAACGCATAGCAAAGGTCGCTGAAGAAAACATCCGCTTTCCATACCTGTCCATGGTCCTAGAATCCTTGTTAGGAGGATGGACAGGTACTGAAGGATCCGCCAGTTCCTTCTTAGTGGCCGCCACCACCATAGCATCCACAGAGACACCTTTGGAAAGGAACTGTTTATCCGACGGGCCCGTAATGAACTTGGATGGTCTTCTGGGGACAGGTTCCACAGAATCTGGAGCCACGCCTTCCGAGCCACTACCTGCATAAGTGGGTCGAAGGCGGAGACACCAGGAGGTGGAGGGTCGGGATCCAAAGCCTCCAGGTATACCGACTCATCCTCGGAGGGGTCAATGGAGGGCCAATTCCCCCTCTGTTTGAGGAGCTCAAGGATGTCTGAAAAGGAGACATCCTCAGAGGGGGACCGTGGGGAACCCTCCGACTCATCTAAGTCGGTATCAGATGTAGTAGACTCAGGGGAGTCTGTGTGTTTCCTCTTACACGTCCTCTTCCGAGGGGGTTCCCCTGCAAGGTCAGGAGAAACCTCGGAAGAGGAGGAAATTCCCAGTGGGGAAACCTGGGGCGATGGATCCCTGGGCCTGAGAGCAAGAGGCTGGCAAGAGGCATCCGCAGGCACTGATGAGGGAGGAGCTAGAGGGATGGACCGTTGACCGGGCTCAGAGGCCAGGACACTCCTCATCACCTCAAAGGCTCCTCTCCCCAGGAGGCCGGAACATACCCGCTCCGAAGAGACAGGAATGGTCGGCTCCAAAGAGAGAGAAGGCTCCGAGGCCGATGTCGGCGCCGAGCTTACCAAAGCCGAAGCCCCGAGAGAGAGAGCAGGGTCGGACAAGGGTCCGATGCCACTAGCCCCCCGGGAGCCGACAGTGGAAACCCGACGACCGGATCCCTCCAAGGAAGGTCTCAAGGAGGAGATCGGGCCGAGGCACGGAGCCGAAGGATGTATCGGCTCCGGCATCGAAACAGTCGCTGTCCCAAGAAGCTCCGGCTCCGAACTCTGGTGTGGAGTCGGAGGAGGAAGTTCAAGAATTGGGGCTATAGCCGAAGTCTGTTGAGACGGGCTATGGAGCATTTGGGCCAGTGCCTGAGACTTCAACAGCCTGCTTACCACCCTCTCCAGGTCGTGGTCAGACAGCCTGGAAGATCTCGAAGATCGGCTCCGATGGCTCCGCTCCGACAAAAGAGGAGATCCCGGAGCCGAGTGAATACTCATAATAGAGGGGGACCGGGATCTCTTACGGGTCGAAGCCATCGGAGCCGAAGTCCCTAGAACCCCAGATGGAGCCGAGGATTTCTCGGCCCCGAAGCTGGATAAAGTGTCGGCTCCAGCCGGAGCCGACAAGGCCACAGCAGTCAGGGTATCGGAGCCAGCCGGCACCGAACCCACTACTTGAGTCGAAAAAGTATTGACTCCAGCCGGAGCCGATATCGGCTCCGACGGAGCCGGAGCCACCGGAGGAGGCTTGGACACTGTAGCCTGAGCCTTCGGTGGCTTATGAGGTTTTCCTGACCCCGATTTAGGAGGAGAACCTTCAGGTTTAAGTAAACCTCGGAGGATGAGTTTATTCCTCCTTTCCTGCAGGACTCTCTGGCTAAAAGCATGACACAATGCACAGGAGTCCTGCAGGTGCAAAGGCCCCAGGCAATAAACACAAGTGTGACCGTCTGTCAGAGACATTTTCTGACAGCACTGGTCACACTTCTTGAAGCCTGAGACCTTGCCTTCTTTTGACATCCTAAGGAGGATAGAACACAAACAGTCCCCACAAACACACAAATTAATCCCTTACACAAACACACAGGAAGGGATAACTAAGGGGAACTAGGCCTGACTAAACTACTTTAAAATAAAACTTATAAAAGTTTATAAAATAGGGAATAGGGTGGGCTGTAACTAATTACAGACTACACTAACACTAACAGGGAAAAATAAACCCTTAACTACACTTTTTCTTATTTGACTAAGAAAAACTTACTTCAGCTGGCAAAGGAGACCTCTTTCGCTAAGCGGCAAACGAGATCTGAGGTAGTTCCGCCTTGCATCATGGGATATAGGGTTGCCTCGAGCTGGTAAAAGGAGTTCTCGAGCTAAAGCAAGTGCCGAGTCGGAGCCGAGGATCGGCTCCGAACCCATCCAGCAAGAATGAAGGCGAGATTGACAACTTAACATTCATGGTTTAAAATTGAAATGGGGCTGATGGGTCTTTATCGCCCTTGGGTAATCCTGCCACGACACCTTTCTTGCAAGATGTTGGTGCTTTGTCTCCCTTTTAAGATATTGCTACACAAAAATCTCCCAGATCTTTATTACTTTCTTCTCTCCTAACTTCCACAGGAATATCATCTGTTCCTGGAGACTTTCCTGAAAATTGATTATATGTCACCATTTTATCTCACTTCATCCTATGTTAAACTGCTTGTTGTGGAGCTTCATCTGCCTCTAAGCTTGTCATAATTATGTCTTCCATAAATAATTCCATTTGTGTTCTTTCTTGATTTCTATATTTCTATACTTTATAACATTTTCATATACTTTATAACATTTTCATAAACTTTCCAATCTCCAATACCCATACAGGATCTCTGGTTATTTTTCTTGTTATAGACTCCCTCAGTTTGGAACAAACCTTTCTACTTTCTGCTGCCCAAGTCACTGTGCTAGAAGTTTTTGTGCTGTGGAGTTACTATAAAAAATAGTTGCTTAACAGCAATCTTTCTAAAGAAAGGCATATTATCCAAATTCTCCCTTATTTTTCACTTTAGCACTCTGCAGTTGCACCTTTTTTCTTCTGTGAGATTCCCCTTATTCTCCAATACTTTAACCTCTGTCAACCCCTCTAAGTAATTCCTGTTCCTTCTTAACATATCTTTTATTTCTACCTTATCTTAACCATACACATTTCTCTTATTTCCACCCTGTTTTTAAAACTTCATTTTCATTACACCCCACTCACTAACCACATCTGAAGATATGTCCATCTTCCCCAATAACACTCGAATAATTTCTACTACCCATTCCTTAAATTCCTAACAGGTAGGTGGGAAAGCATCCGTTCCTTATTTTTACTTCATTACTTTGCATTTTTATCCAAGCTCTTACTAGTGCATGACTGAAATAGTCATTGTATGTGTGTCAAAGCTTTCAATTAAAGACAAATGTTCCCGAGAAATATAATTTCTATCTAGTCTGGCTCAATTACACCTTCTGTCAGAGTTCCTACTACTGCACTCACATCTTCTATACAACATTTTTATTCATTTAAAATCTACCCTCTTTTGTTATTTTTTCCATTCTAATCTATCCTTTTTTGTTATATTTTCCCTTCTAGGTCCCCCTGATACATCCTCATTATTGCAAATGAAGTACCACTCCCCACCTAAAAGTAATATTCCCTGCAGAAAGTTGATTATTTCTCCAAAAATGCTCTTAAGGTCAGTAACAGCAGTTTTTGGTGGAATATAAATGCATGCCAGTGTAATCCGCCTCCCTTGCCAATAGCCCCTTACTATCATAAATATATCAGTTTTTCCATCTTCTATCATTATTGCAGCCCCTCTAGCAATTAGTATAATTACTCCACGTTTCCTTTGTCCCTGATATTCTGCTGAATATCCATCCTGAAATACTTCCCTTGTCAAATTCCCATGCTCTTTTCTTTTTAAATGCGTCTCAGAACCTATGAACCTATGTAGCACTCCTATTAGCAATCTGCACTTCTTAGTTTAATTCAATGCTCCTTTCTGTTTGTCTATACCTGCAAGGCCATTTACGTTCCAAGATAATATGGACAGTATAGCCATTATGACAGAGTTCATTTGCAGCAGAAGCACTGTAAATTCAAGATCTTGAAGATGATGATGCTGGGACAGAGCTTGAATCAAGAGGTTGTCTAAATAAGGAAACGTGAATTCTCTGAAGCCTATAAAAAGCCAGCACAATGGCTAGACATTTGGTAGAGTCGGGGTCACAGAAAGACCAAAAGGCAAAGAAGAGAATTGATAATGTGAGAAAGATGCAGAGAAAAGTACAGTTTTGTACCTACCATAAATGTAGATGTTCGAAGATCCACATTGCTGCAGTCCTTACATATGGGTAGTCCGCTGTCCTCGGTCGGCCCGAATACCAAAGTATTAGGCTGACGTCGGTCAAGGCGCTTAAAACTGACATCAGGACGTCAGGGTACAAAAGCGCATGACCGACGTCATTTCCTCAGTCTTTTCTTGCCCCAGATGTCAGAAGGCCCTAACAAGAAAGGCCAAAGCCAAAAACCAGCAAAACCTAACCAACCACCCGTGCACTAACCATATTTACAATATGTACAACACAAACCACACCACCACCATCAACAACAGAGGGGAAGGAGGGAGGGTAAATTGGACTGCAGCAATGTGGATCTTCGAACATCTACATTTATGGTAGGTACAAAACTGTACTATGTTCTTCATCTCACATTGCTGCAGTCCTTACATATGGGTAGAATCCCAAAGCAGAGGTAAGGGAGGATGGCAAAACTATAAAGCATTAGGAGCTGCCAACATGCCCTGTAAAACTGCAGTGGCAAATCCAGCCCTAGATTTAGAGTAAAGTGGAAGGTGATAATGCTTAGAGAAAGTATGCACTGAACTCCAAGTAGCTGCTTCCAAAATATCTTTAGTAGCCACCCCCCTTAAAAAAGCTGTAGAAGTGGCAGTAGCCCTAGCGGAATGAGGCCTAATCCCAGCTGGAATCTCCTTACCATGATGGGAATAACAGAAAGCAATACAAAAACCAATCCACTTAGAAATAGTTTGTTTTGAAACAGGTTTGCCCTGAGAACCCAAAGCAAAAGAAACAAACAACTGCTGAGACTGCCTGAACCCTTTAGTTCTGCTCAAATAATATCGCAACTGTCTGTGTATATCCAAAGTGTGCAAAATCCTTTCCCCTTTATTTGGGGGGTTTGCATAAAAAGTAGGCAAATGAATAGTTTGGTTTAAAGCCACACTAGAAACCACTTTAGGCATAACAGAAGGGTTAGTACGCAAAGACACCCTATCCTTGTGGAAAATTAAGAAAGGCTCAACTGCCATAAGGGCCTGTAATTCAGAAACCCTTCTCGCAGAGGTAATGGCCAACAAAAAAGCAGTCTTCCATGATAAATATTTCAACTCTGCCGATGCTGCAGGCTCAAAAGGTTGTAGAGTGAGTTTCTCCAACACAAAATTGAGATCCCAAGCAGGAGTAGGAGCTCTACGTGGGGGTCTTATATTCTTTGCCCCTCTAAGGAATTGCTTAAACAAAGGCTGAGAAAATAATGGTGGGTCACAGTCATAGTGAGCAGAAATTGCTGCAGCATGAACCTTTATAGAGGAGAAGGACAAACCTTTGTCCAATAACTCAGTGAGGTATTGAAGCGCAACACTTAAATTAGGTTTATCAACATCAAAGTCCTTTGCTGTACTCCAAAATAAAAATCTCCTCCATTTATCTGCGTAAACTTTCCTTGTACTAGGCCTTCTGGCCTCCAAAATCACATTCAAAACTTGTTGTGGAAGCTGAGACCCTCCAGGGTTTAAAACAGAATATGCCAGGCTGTCAGATGTAGAGAATGAAGTTTGACATTGAGTAAATGACTGTTCTCCTGAGACAGCAGGTGAGGAATCGAAGGCAAAGGCCATGGAGGCTCCTGCACCAGACTTCTCAGTAATGGGTACCAGTGCTGTCGAGGCCAATCTGGAGCTATTAAAATCATGTTTGGCTTGTCCTGTCTGACCTTCAGCAGTACCTTTGGGAGGAGAGGCAGAGGTGGAAAGGCATACACGTGAAGATTGCTCCAATTGAATGAGAGAGCATCCACTTTCCAAGCTGTGGGATGAAACCTTTTGTGCAAAACTTTGGCAGCTGGTAATTTAGTGGAGAAGCGAACAGATCTATGTCTGGAGTTCCCCATAACACTGTCAATCTCTGAAATACATGAGGATCCAATTTCCACTCGTGGGGATCCATAATTTGTCTGCTCAACACATCTGCTAAGGAGTTCTGTGCTCCTGGCAGAAACCTTGCCTGAAGATTTAGCTGTAAACTGAGAGCAGTCTCCCACAAAATCATTGCTTGTCTGCATAGAGGATAAGAATCGTTCCCCTTGCTTGTTGATGTACCACATGACAGTTGTGTTGTCTGTTTGAATCAACACCTGCCCTGGAAGAAGTAAATCCTTGAAAGCTATCAATGCAAATTGGACTGCTAACATCTCCTTCAAGTTGATATGTAGATGTTGAAGTCTGGCAGGCCACGTGTCTTGTACCCATTTTCCATTTAGATGAGCTCCCCAAGCTCTGTCTGAGGCATCTGTCGTTAAAATCTGACTCGCCTCTGGCCGGGTCACAGAGAGTCCCTTGTTTAGGTGACATTCCTGAGCCCACCACAAAAATTCCTTCTGAATGCAAGGTATTATCTGAATGACAGTGTCCAAATCTTGCCAGTGCTGTGTCCATACATTCTTGAGATACCATTGTAGCTTCCTCATATGCAGTTTGGCATTGGGAAGTACCAGAATACAAGATGCCATGAACCCCAAGGCTTGAAGGACTGTCCTTGCAGTCAGCCTGGACTGACGAGACAACTGGTGGAAGTAAAGAGAAAGATTCTTTTGTTTGTCCGGGGTCAAAAAAGGCCATCTGGGATGCTGTATTCAGTCTCACACCCAGAAAGCACATGTCCTGAGAGGGTACTAGACTGGACTTTATTTCGTTCACAGAATACCCCAGGCATCTTAACACTGCCATCACATACTGTAAATGATGAAGAAGTTCGTCCTTTTCTTGGGCCAGAATCAGGCAATCGTCCAAATAAGGATAGATCTGTATTCCTCTTAGCCTGAAGAAAGCTACCACTGGAGCCAGAACCTTCGTGAACACTCTGGGCGCAGTAGATAAGCCAAAGGGCAATGCAGAGAACTGATAATGTGAAGTCCCAGCCCAGCGCAGATACTTCCTGCAACTGGGCCTGATAGGAACATGAAGGTAAGCCTCCTTGAGATCCAGAGTCACCATCCAGTGATCTTTGCCCAGCAGAGGTAAAAGCTGTTGTAACGTCAACATTTTGAACTTGGGAATGTCCAGATATGTGTTGAGGATAGATAAATCCAAAATTGGTCTCCACGTGTTTCCTTTCTTTGGTACTAGAAACAGGCGAGAATAAAATCCTAGGCCCACTTCTGGCAGAGGGACCGGTTGTATGGCCCCTATTTGAAGTAGTAGAGAAATTTGTTTGCGAGCCTCTAGTCTTTGCTGAGGAGGAACGTCCGGCATGCCTTTGAAAGGAGGCAAGGTATGGAAATAAAACTTGTAACCCTGGTGTATGATATCCAATACCCATTTGTCTTGGGTAATCAACATCCAATTTTCCTTGAAGAGTGCTAACCTTCCTCCCAAAGGTGCTGCCAGGCAAGAAGGATCTGGCAGCTGAAAAGCTAGGTCATTGGCCCTGTTTAGGAAAGGACTGGCCCCTGCCCTCACCCGAAGATTGTGCAGGTGAACTCCCTGTTCTAGGCCTGAAAGAACTCTGAGCTCTGCCCCTACCACGTCTAGATCTACCCCTAGACTGAGAATCATAAGAAGGATACGTCCACCCCTTAGCAGGCCAATTCCTACTAAACTTCGGAGGCTGAACTTGCAAAAAATCTTTAACAGCCTGCATAGACTTAGCCTTGTCTTCCATTTTCTTCAAGACTGACTCCACAGGTGAACCAAACAACACATCAGACTGCAAAGGAGCATCCAAAATCCTTGTCTTAACATGGTCAGATAAATTCTGATCCTTCAGCCAGGCATGCCTGCGAAGAACTGAGCCAGTGGCAGCCACCCTAGACGAGGCCTGCACAGCATCAAAACCACACTGTAATGAATGCTTACCCACCTGTTCAGAGACATGCACCAAATCTTGTAATTCTTTACACTCAATGCCTTCCGCCAGAGCATCCACCTTAGACTTCAATTGAGAAAGAAGAAAGTTTTGATATTTCAACATATGAAACTGGCAATTCAAAGCCCTCATAGCTAAGGTAGAAGATGTATAGACCTTCTTTCCCCATCTATCCAAAGCTCTGGCCTCTTTATCTAGAGGAACCGGATTTTTTACAACAGAGGCCTTGACACCCTTAGGTCCCTGACTAATAGTTTCTGGGTCCGCCCTAGGACTCTTATAAAGATATTTATGAGCCTCAGGCACCCTGTAATACCTATCCGGTTTAACAGGAGCAGGAGGCAGAGAATCAGGATTAAGTGAAGCCTCTGCAAACACATCTTCCACAACATCCAGAACAGGGGGTATAGCCAAGGGCCTATGCTGGGGTAACAGCAAAAACTCCCTAAGCCTTTTCCTAGAATCAGAGAAGTCCTGACCTTCCCACTTAAAATGTTCCCTCATAGAATGAAGTGTCTCTGAAAAAGAAAAATCCTCTGGAGGAGAAGCAGAAGGAGTGGAATCATCTGCATCAGAATCAGAATAAGGAGAGTACTCCTGCAAGTCTTCAGCTGAAGACTCTGAAACATCCGAAGCCTGCTCAAAACTTCCCAACTCTGGCTCCACCCTAGGCCTCTTATCAGGAGGGGGCAAAGAACCTCTAATCAGAGTAATCTAATCTTCTGCCATTTTAAGCATGTGCTTCTTAGGCACAGACCCTGCTGAACTAGGAGTGACACCAACAGGAGCTAAAACTGGCCTGCCTCTGGGAGAAGCCTTGGAAACAGAAGGAGAAGGCCTAACCACCCTAGGAAGGGAGGGGATTACAGTAACTTGAGAAGCCCCTTCAGCCTGACCTGCCTCCTGAGAGACCACCTCCTGCAAAATCAAAGTCTCCCCCTGAGACTCTAGAGAAGTCTCCGTCGGAACCACCGGTTCCACTGAAGCCTCTAAAGAACCGGCGTCCGGAACGGACGACATCTTGCCTGGGTTTAACTGCTTTGTCTTTGCGCTTCTTCGCAGAAGCGGGCGCCGGAGAATCCGACGGCATATTATAATTGCACCGCTTCCCAAAGACCAGCCTAGCACAATCTAACCTTCGCTTAATAGTGCGTTTATTGAACCTAGCACAAAAGCGACACCCAACAACGTCGTGCTCCGGCCCCAAACAAGGAATACACAAAGAATGATAATCCCTATGCGGTATCTGTTTCCCACAAGAAATACAGTTATTCACTTTTTCTGACATCCGGTAAAACACTGAGGCAAGAAAAACCAAAATATTCTAGCGGGTACTTAGGCAACTTGGATTCGGTCTGAAACTCCGAATTCGAAAAATTTCAGAACGCCGAACGGCACTTGCAACGCTGCTTCTGCATCGGACCATGCGGCAAAAAAGACTGAGGAAATGACGTCGGTCATGCGCTTTTGTACCCTGACGTCCTGATGTCAGTTTTAAGCGCCTTGACCGACGTCAGCCTAATACTTTGGTATTCAGGCCGACCGAGGACAGCGGACTACCCATATGTAAGGACTGCAGCAATGTGAGATGAAGAACATCGTAAACAATTCTTGAAGAAAGGGTGAATAATGTGAAGATGAACATCCTTAAAATCCAGAGATACTCAGAATGCTTGAGGAAACAGCAGACAGAAGAGAGATAAAAGGAGGTAGCGTCTTGAAGGATGGAGCCTTTAGAAAAGTGTTAAGGGAAGAAAGATCCAGACTGGGCCTACAAGACACCCCTCCTGGTAACTAAAAACATCTGGGAATAAAACGTTCTGTCCTGTTGAGAGGGAGGGAACAGACTGAATGGTTCCCTGCAACAAAAGATCCTGCAGAATCACTGGTAAATGAAGGATCTGGCAAGGAGAGTTTGGGAAGATCTGTAAAGGGAGGAAGGAACTTCCAAACCATAAACTATCCATTTTGGATAATGAAAAGAACCTAAGAGTCTGTGGTTATCTGTTGCCAAACAGAAAAGGGCACAGTTCACCTGAGAGAAAGAGGAATCTGGCTGAGAAGAAGTAGTAGCTGAATGTCAGACAGTAGCAGATTTATCAGGGAAAGAAGGTGTTTGACTCTTAGAACCCTGAGAGAAATTAACAGGAAAACTCCTCTTGGAATACCTCTTAACCCCAGAAGACTGTCTAAGCTTCCTTCGGACAAAGGAGGATTTAGATAGATAATTTCTTGGGAACCTGTGAACAGGGGGCAAAAAGATTTATTTCAGATTCTTCATGACTTTCCCTTTGTCTTGCAAGGTTGTAAACAGCTCAGTTGCATCTGAACCAAGGAGATTCTGGTTATCCAAAAGAGATCCAGGAGCTTTTTGACTTGATATCATCAGGCAGAGCCTGTAAGTGTAACCAAGAATATCTTATCACAGATCCTGATGCAGCTGCCCTAAAAGTGGCGTCAGCAACATTATAAATGCATTTTATAGAATGACAAGTCACCTGGGAAGCAGTGCTCAATAAAAAAATGGCAGAAGACTTTGCCTCAGAATCTAGCAAAATAGTCACAATATCCCAAGATGAGAAAGAACAGCCTGCACATTCATAGTCATGCTAGTCTTGATGTTAATGGCACTAAAAGCTAAAGTGGTAGACGTGTGCACTTCTCCCCAATAAGGGTCCACAGCACAACTATCCTTATCTGAAGGTAAAAATTTAGAAGTGGACAGCAATTTAGATGGCTTGTTAGCAGCTAAAGAATTTACAGTAGGCTCAGAAGGGCTTTTATACAAAAACTTCTGAGCTTCAGGGACTTTGTAGAACCAGAATGCTTTGGAACAGAAGGCTATGAATCAGGGGCTTGAGAAGCTGAAGAGAAAGTGTCTAACAAAGCATCCAACAAAGGGGGACAGGAGGGAATAAATCAGCAAGAGATTATAGTACCTCCTTTGGACATCAGATACTTGGGGAAAAAATCCCAATTAAAATGTTCTAGCATATGTTCCACAGCATATTTTTTTCTTTGGAGAATCTGAAGAAAGAGAACACACTTCCTCAGACTATAAGGGAAGAGGAGAATGGAACTGAGAAGAGTAAGCCAAGGACTCCTCACTAGAATCTGAATCCAAGTCAGAGGACTCAGACTCCCTAGGACACTTACAAGGAGTATACGATCAAGGAATAGATGAAGGGACTGACAAGCCTTGAGGAGGCTTTAAAGCCATAAGATCATTAAAAAGGCCCTGTCTGAAATCTTACCATTCCTTGTGAGGATCCTTTGCCACAGGAGCCATACATGGTTTACTGTTTTGTTTTTAGGGAAACATCACCCTTAACAAACCTAGGAGGTTCAGACATCTGGCTAGATTCAATAAGAGTACTAGGGACTTCTTCGGGAAATAGCATCAGGGGAATCCACCTATGTCCCTCCAAAGTTACCAGCCATGGTGCCCCTTCCCTGTGTGCAGCTGACATATGCACCACCCTCATTGGATGTGCATGTAGGCAACCCAGTGCTGGCCTCCAACTGGGCTGCAGCATAGGGAGCTGATGCTGGCACCAGAGCGTCCCAAGGGTTCTTCATCCAACCCGACAGATACATCCTCACACTGGACAGCAACAGATTCAATGTGCACTTTTTAGTCTTTTTTAAGACAAAGAAGCCATGGCACCCTGGGCCAAAAGCTTCAAATACTGATTCTTCAAATATACAAAAAAGGGAGGAGAAAAGGTTACAAAGAGTCTTCGGAACAAATACCTGACAAATCTTGCTCATAGTATGGTTGTGAGTAGCACCCAAACAAAAAAGGCAATAGATGTGCATCTTTATGGGGAAGCTGCTTCCCACATTCTCATTTTCCCTTCCTGAATGATGTGTAAAAGGACAATGCTATTAAACAAAAAAAAAAAAAGTTAGGAAAAGACCCAAATGGGCACTCACCTTGCAAAAGCTTGGCAGCTGAACCAACTTGGCAAATGACCTTCAAATTGAATTTCTCGAGAAGTGTTCGGACTTGCAGCAAATAAATTCTGGAGGTTAGACACTTGTACATCACTTGTGCACCTATGCTTTGGATGTAGGTCTTAAATCTGACGTACAGTGCCTGGAATGAAAAAATTCTTTGGTATGCTGGCCGAATGGTCTGCTACTCTCGGCAGAATATACCTTCTGTTAAGAATTCTGCAACAGTGATGAGGAGGGACATAAAGGATAACTTGAGGCCTAGAGGTATGAGTTTAGTAGGAAAGAAACTTTAAAATACTTAGCATAAGTTGAGGAATGTGGTTCAGACTAACAGTCCTGTATTTCTACGATGACTACGCTGGTGAGATATAGGACAGCTGTGACTCTAGGACTTGGGGGGGGGGGGGGGAGTGCTGGGTCTGCAAGAGGAGGCTGCTGGCAAATGAGGTGCTCAAGGAGTTGTGTGCAAATACATTGGTCTTTGATTTTTGATAAGGACAAAACAGTGCAAGAACCTTCTCTTTGTGGAAGATTTTCAGTCCATATATCCTTAGTTAATCACTGAATATTAATCAGATCAGACAATAGTAGTAGAAGTAGTAAACTAATTCATCTTAAGTAAAAAAAAATAATAAAAAATATATAATTTGAAATATTGTACAGAATTACTAAGTATTCAAAAGTAATCCAAGCAAGGCAGGCAATCCGTTTCCAGTCGAAAATTCTTTAAGTACACAGACAAGTGATCCAAGTAAAACAAAAATAACAGAGTAATAGTTTCCTCACAAGCTTTCTAAATATATATATATATATATATATATATATATATATATAGATATATATATAGATATATATAGATATATATAGATCCATACATACTTTTTATCAGGCAAGGGAGTGGTTTTTTGTGCTGTAAAACAAAGTTTTGTTTTATTGGTACACGTGTTAAATTCACATCCCTTCCCCCATCAGTGTGACATTCAAGCTGGTCCTGCCCTACTTAGTAGCTGTCATAATAATATAATCCTTATGTAGTTTAAATACAATTTATAATGATGGGGTATCTCTTATTTAACCAGATTATTAAGTCTGTGATTTTATCCAAGACAATATACTACATGGCTGGAAATACATCAACCTTAATCCATTTGGCAATCAAAAAATATATATAGATATATACATATAAAATTTGCATGTAAAAAATCAAATTCTGTTTTCATAACCTATTGTTAACAAAGATCGCTTTCATCCTTCTACACTTCTTAAGGTATGTGTACAAGAACCCTAAAAACTATCTATAAAAATATTATTGTATAATTAGTTAGTAGTTACTACACATCATCATTTGAATAAAGTGGAAAACAGAGAACAAGAAAAAGAAAAAACTAATAAGAAAAAAATGTATGATGATGGAAACAAAATATACACTAACATTAAACTGATTTAACATGGTATTTAAAACCAACTGGTAGAATAAAATAAAATTAGTCATGTAAACAATGTGGCAATTTTCTAAGTTCCAGTACACTTTTAATTGAACAGTAGTAGTTCAGTCCAGGCTTCCTAAAAGAGCTCAGCTTTAATTGCCACGAGTTCATGTTTCTCCAGAATATTCAGGATGTCTCCTCCTTCAAGATCACCCATGTCTATGTGATCCAGGATCTGTAACTTAAAACCTGTGTGTCTTTTATGAAGAGAAAGGTGTTTGGCTAGTGCATTATTTTTACATCCAGAGCGGATTTCTGACAGATGACATGAAATCCTACGCTTGAGTTTATTTACAGTCTTGCCCGCATAGAATGCATCACCTTCATTGCACTGTGCCCTGTAAATTACTTTTGTAGTGTTACAGTCACCCCTGCTGCACTGTGCCCTGTAAATTACTTTTGTAGTGTTACAGTCACCCCTGCACTGGTCTTAGTTTAAGGGCAATAAAAACTATCACCTTGCTATATCGTACAATTAGCTTCACATCTTTTAGTGTTTCTCTCATATGGTCTAGGTTTAAATTCAACAAAACTTCTAATGTTCCTGAACTTCCTATAAACAAAGGATGGGGCTTCACCCTAAGATATTAATCAGAAAAGGGTTTCCTGTGAAAATGGCCCAGTTTTCTTCAATAACATTTTTGATACTGTGATAATCCAAAGTGTATGTCAGGATGCAGCTATTTTTGCATTTGTTATTCTCTGTGGAACTTTATAACATTCTCCTACTGGGGAGAAGGTGCTTCAGTCCTTTTCAGTTCTATAATGGGTTCCAGGATGTCTAACATCCAACTTTCATAGCCTCTCACTAGAAAATCATTCTCTAAGTTGTTCAGGTTTCTCAAAAATTGTTCCATCTCTGTGGTAATTCTAGCTAATCTATAGCCCTGGGACTGCACTACATTATACTTGTTTTTTGTAGGATGTAGACTTTTACTGTGGAATAATAAGTTAACCCTCATTGGTTTTCTGACTAGATCGTGGTGGTTCTGTTATTGTTGGTGTCAATGGAAATCTGCACATCTAAGAAAGTGGGTGAAGTATAGCTATGGGAAGAGGTAAACTTCAGGAAGGGGTTGTTTGATTGAGGTACGTGATAAAATCTCCAAGCTGCAAGGTGTTTTATTCCCATGTAGTCTGTGTTTTTCAACACAAAGTCCTCCTCCCACTTGCCCAGGGCTATGTTAGCTATACTGGGAGCCATGGCAGC
The DNA here is from genome assembly GCF_019279795.1 of Protopterus annectens. Taxonomy (NCBI): domain Eukaryota; kingdom Metazoa; phylum Chordata; order Ceratodontiformes; family Protopteridae; genus Protopterus; species Protopterus annectens. Next base: position 1,451,338,024 of record NC_056732.1, read on the forward strand.
CCCTAACTCTTTCTATTTTGATTAGTTATGCTATGTAGGTGGCCCAGAAGGTCAAGAATTTAATTTATCATTTAAAAATGGGAATTCTACAATTTTCTCCTTCAGCAGAATCTTGACTTATGACTTGTCTCTCCAACCACAGCAGGGAAACACATGGCATTATTACAGAATGTTGATAAATATGGCATTATCAGAAGGATACTTGAAGGGAAATGTAGACTTCTTTTGTTAGACTTTATATATCTACCAAGTCTTAAGAAATCTATTGCCTCAGATTTTCACAACCGCTTTATAGTGGCTTATCTGAAAGTTACCATATTTTCCCCAGACGACTACATTAGAAACATTGCCCCCTATCGCCACCTTCACATGCTTCTTGTAAATACTGAGCAATCAGTAAAGTTCCAACATTTCTGAAGTTTTGTAACTGCTCATCTTAATTTTAAAATTAATATCAATTTGTTTTCTTAACACATCAGTCTGGTGCTCTCTGATGGTATCTCATGTAAAAATGGCGTTTCACTTAATCTGTTACTAAATTCTTTATTATCTAACATGAATGCCAGTATACAAAACCCCTGACACTTACCAATGTTCCTTTAAAATGTCCAGATGCTTTGTACCATGCTTTGTTTCCATCTTCACAAATGCAGAGATGATCCATCAGGCCATTACAATACACAAAGCATTTTCCTATAGAAAAGGCACAGAAATAAAAGGATGTAAATCATTTTGTTTTAATTACTCAGACTTACGTAAAAGACACTGTCTGCAAAATTTAAAGTACAACTCAATAAGCAGTAATGTCTATCTCATAAAAGTGCTACAAATATAAAATAACAGATAATTGTAGAACAGATTTAATGCACTGCCATTGAAGCTTTCTGGAGTTTAATACACTTTTTATGTGCAAGTTACTGCAGTGGAAAATCTTTTAGGACTGCCCTTTTATTTTTACTTTTAATGTTCTGTTTACTAAGTTAGAAAATAATTTAATAATACAAATAATATTAATATTATGAGTATATTACAGTGCAAGATGGCAGTATATAGCAGGCATAAGGTGTTATATCTTTTACCCCATACCATGTCTGTTTTTCCAGGAGTGGGAGAGACTATTACAGTGGCAGCCACCTGACAAAGTAATTTTTATTATAGCTGTTCTGGGTTGTATGCGCATACAAATGCCAAGAAGTGTATAATTGTATCCTTCAGCAAGCATGACTCCCTTTGTAACTATCACACTAACAACATACCCCTGAAAACGGATTCTGTAGTTACAGATCTAGAAACTTATGTAGACAATGAACTGCGTTTTTTTGATCACCATAAATGTACGTTGTAAACAAGTCCTTTTTCACTGCAAAGTTTATCCATCCATCCACAACCCTTTTTCCCCATTTTTGCACATGTGGTCAGGATATCACTTTAACAGTGGCAATCATCTAGAGCCAAGGTTCATACTGCCAGGTGGCTAGCTCTGCCACGGTTGTTCTTACACAGACACAGACACACACACAGACACACACAGCTATGGGCAACTTAAAGAATGTACAATCCACCTACTGCGTGTTTTTGGAATGTGGAAGGAAACCAGAGTACCCAGAGGAAACCCACGCAAACACAGAGAGGAAATGAAGACTCCACACACAAGGCATCAGAGTCAGGAATCCAGCTGGAGAACCTCTTGCTGTGAGGCACCACGTTTATTACATCCAGATCCAGGAATGCAATTGTTCCACTGTATTCGGCACTCGTTAGGCCAATCATGGATTATAACGCAGCTTTCCATATGTATGTTCCAAACATTTGTCACAGCTGGAATGACCACAATGCTTTCTCAAAGCCTTGTCCCTTTTCTCAGTATCATACAAGCTATTGAGAGGTGATCTATGTCTTGCATATAGAGCTTCAAACTTCCATCAGACCTGTTACACATTCATAAGTCCAATGGTGTAGCAAACACCCACTCAAGAGATCTTAGCTTTGGAAAATAAAGAGAACATTTTGTACATCACAGAGTACTGCTTCTGTGGAACCATCTTCCACTCCACAAAATACTTTTCTTACTCCTTTCAATGTAATTCGTATGAATAAATGGGTAATCACCAACTCATCCCTGGGGAAGCATGTAAATACCTCAATGTATCCTTGTTCGGAGCATCTCTCGGTTATTCAGAAGCAATATACAAGGGCTAGTAACTGCCATGGGAATGTAAGGCTAGCAGTCTTAGGATCCTACCAGATCAATGGCCTACTATTTACCTATGAACCTATATAAACTTGAGGGTTAGGAGGGTAGCCTAATGGTTAAGGTGTTTGCCTTACAGACACAAGGTGCAGGGTTTGAGTCTCACAAGAGATAATTGGCTAGGCTTAAAATGGCTCATAAGGGCAGTTAGCCTAATACTAACCTATGAACCTATGACACTACAGAGAAGACATTTGGAAGAAAACTGGGCCCAGTTTCCTCATACACATGAACATCAAGCTTCATCTTCATAAAGACAAATTAAATGCATCCTTTTTCTCCTTCTAGTGTTTCCTTGGTGGCAGTAAAAGGTAGAGTAAGTATTGTGCCAATCATCCTGAAGGAGGGGGAAGACATTTTTCAACGCTGCTACAGCTTACTTTTAATAGTCGGTAGGCAAGATACAATGAAAAACCTCACAGGCACAGATGTGCACTTCTGTATACCTGCTAATGTTCAGCTGGAGGTCAAGTCATTAGCTGGGCCTACATATCCAAACCCTTGTGAATATGCAGTGCATGTCTGAACCTTTGCCCCAGCGGGTGCTCCAGTGGGGGAACTGGACGAGCTACTGCCTCCTGGATAGGACAGTTGGTGTCGGCCACTCGCTCACATTCCTGTCCTGTCAGCTCACAGAACAGCTGCTAACAGAACATGGAGCAACTGGTGGGGCATAGTCAGGGTATTACCCCTTTATGCCACTAAACTGGGTACATGTTGCAAAAAAAATTGACAAAGTACAGTTGTATGAAATGCACACCATAACACCATGCATCTGATTTTCTTTCGGTTTTTTTCCATTCAGTACCTACAGATTTATGTACTTGGTAATTTTTTCAAGTCTGTGTCAATTAGTTGGAATTGTAAGGCAGCACAAGGCACTAGGTTACATTTGTATGCCCCAAAAACATGAAATTAACTCCGGTATGCTGTCAAACAATAACAGCAAACCACAAACTACTCCTTCAGTATTGTGGCAATAGCAATTTCTAACTGGACTGGAAAATCAAGAATTTCCTAGCTCTAGGGTGGGAGGGGGCATCTAATCAGTGTCTTGAAAGAAGTAAAGACATGAGCAGACAACTAGAACACTGAGAAGCTAGTTGTGTTGCTGAGGGACAGAAAAAAAAAGCTTCCATTAAAATCCTCCAGAAATAAAAAAAAAAAAAAAAAAAGTCTACTCCTTACGTTTCCCCAAGTAAGAGAGGCCCAATCTGCAAATCATTTAAGCACACACACAACATACATCCATAACTCATGCAACAAAAAAGCACCACAAGACAGCAAAATTCAAGCTAGAGGAACAACAAACCAATAGAAAGAAACCAGCCATCTGCTACTACAGTGAGCAACTTGCCTTTTCAGTTTTTTGTTTAACTATGGAAAGAATCCCAAGGCATTAATCTCATGAGCAGGACAAAGCTCTTGTAACATATATTACCACTGCAGCAAGAAAATACCGTCTAGCCTTAAACTGCACATTCAACTTACAAAATATGTAGATATATAAATATACCTCACAGAGTTTAAGCCCAGCAAGGCTCAAAAAATTCAGGAACCACGGAAGTACTGCAGTTGCTATCTTTTATTGTAAAAACATTCACCAAACGATGACACTAATGGTTGAGCGCTTTCATCTAGTAACTCTAGATTTCTTCAGAACATCAGTCAAAGTTTGTCATACACTTTAAATACCTTAATTACCCGCCTTTTTCCCAAGAACAATTAACCAATTGCGTACATTTAACCCTTGATATAACATTTACATTAAAAAATGCATCTCTGACTTAGATAAGCATCAAATCGATCTACACTCTAACACAAAACTGCAATGTAATAAAATAACACTTAAAATTGCATCAATTTTCACTACTAATGAGTATTCATACTATATATATATCTACTGCTGTTATAATTTAAAAATCTTATTCACAAAATGGAAAATTTCATTCATACAAAATACAATAAAACTAACAATACTATAAATCTAAGTTGATAGTTACTACTTTTAAATACATAGTAAAACCCTATTTTTTTACTATCTAACATTATTTATTTACCTCAAAATTCCCACAAGGCTATAATTATACCCTCAATAAAGGTTTAGTAGGGATTACTTCATTAAGGCCAGGTGGTGTGGCAGCCTCTAATCGCAGCTGCCATTTGATTTCTTTTTCCCCCACGATGGCCTTTATATTCCCACCTCTGGGATTTATAGTGACCACATCCAATATACCAAATTTAAAGCCCATACATGTCTCGCTATTTAGTAAATGTCTCGACAATGCATTATTAAGTATCATTTCTCTTAATGCAATAGATATGATCGTAAATTCTATTTTGAGAAATCGATCCGTCATTCCTACATAGTACCTTTGGCATGTGTCACAAATGGCTAAATATACCACATGTTTGGTTAAACAATTGCCATGTTTAAAGTACCTTAGTTCTATTTCTATCTTTTAACACTATATTTATGCCTTCATATATGTACTTACAATAACTACAACATCCACTTTAGTGCCCCTTCTAAAAATCTTTGTATCTTGTATAGAACTCTGTCTTATTTCAATAAGCCTTTTAAGGCTATTACCAGTCTTATATACAAAATTAGGTATAGAGGATTTTTTCCTTAATCACTGAATCACTTGTCAAAATATGCCAATGTTTTGAAATAATTTGCTTAACCTGATGTGTATGATGACCATACTTCACTATACAGGCTCTCTTGTAATGACTATCCTCATTATTATTGCATCTATTATTCATTTGTATACCTACTCCTAATAATGGAGGGTATTTTCTACCCCATTCCTGGGTTACATATCCGGTTAAGTCATCCAACATTTTGTCAGGATATCCCTTTTCTCTGAACATAGCCACCATAAATCTAACCTCTTTTAGCATATTGTCCCTTTCTGATGTCATCCTCGCTGCCCTTATTAACTGCCCTTTCACTATATTATACTTGACTTTATATGAATGGGCACTAGTATAATGCAAGTAACCATTACTATAGGTCTGGTTACTTGCATTATACTAGTGCCCATTCATATAAAGTCAAGTATAATATAGTGAAAGGGCAGTTAATAAGGGCAGCGAGGATGACATCAGAAAGGGACAATATGCTAAAAGAGGTTAGATTTATGGTGGCTATGTTCAGAGAAAAGGGATATCCTGACAAAATGTTGGATGACTTAACCGGATATGTAACCCAGGAATGGGGTAGAAAATACCCTCCATTATTAGGAGTAGGTATACAAATGAATAATAGATGCAATAATAATGAGGATAGTCATTACAAGAGAGCCTGTATAGTGAAGTATGGTCATCATACACATCAGGTTAAGCAAATTATTTCAAAACATTGGCATATTTTGACAAGTGATTCAGTGATTAAGGAAAAAATCCCCTCTATACCTAATTTTGTATATAAGACTGGTAATAGCCTTAAAAGGCTTATTGAAATAAGACAGAGTTCTATACAAGATACAAAGATTTTTAGAAGGGGCACTACAAAGTGCGGATGTTGTAGTTATTGTAAGTACATATATGAAGGCATAAATATAGTGTTAAAAGATAGAAATAGAACTAAGGTTTACTTTAAACATGGCAATTGTTTAACCAAACATGTGGTATATTTAGCCATTTGTGACACATGCCAAAGGTATTATGTAGGAATGACGGATCGATTTCTCAAAAATAGAATTTACGATCATATCTATTGCATTAAGAGAAATGATACGAATAATGCATTGTCGAGACATTTACTAAATAGCGAGACATGTATGGGCTTTAAATTTGGTATATTGGATGTGGTCACTATAAATCCCAGAGGTGGGAATATAAAGGCCATCGTGGGGGAAAAAGAAATCAAATGGCAGCTGCGATTAGAGGCTGCCACACCACCTGGCCTTAATGAAGTAATCCCTACTAAACCTTTATTGAGGGTATAATTATAGCCTTGTGGGAATTTTGAGGTAAATAAATAATGTTAGATAGTAAAAAAATAGGGTTTTACTATGTATTTAAAAGTAGTAACTATCAACTTAGATTTATAGTATTGTTAGTTTTATTGTATTTTGTATGAATGAAATTTTCCATTTTGTGAATAAGATTTTTAAATTATAACAGCAGTAGATATATATATAGTATGAATACTCATTAGTAGTGAAAATTGATGCAATTTTAAGTGTTATTTTATTACATTGCAGTTTTGTGTTAGAGTGTAGATCGATTTGATTATCTAAGTCAGAGATGCATTTTTTAATGTAAATGTTATATCAAGGGTTAAATGTACGCAATTGGTTAATTGTTCTTGGGAAAAAGGCGGGTAATTAAGGTATTTAAAGTGTATGACAAACTTTGACTGATGTTCTGAAGAAATCTAGACTTACTAGATGAAAGCGCTCAACCATTAGTGTCATCGTTTGGTGAATGTTTTTACAATAAAAGATAGCAACTGCAGTGGTTCCTGAATTTTTTGAGCCTTGCTGGGCTTAAACTCTGTGAGGTATTTGGTGGACTTCAGGAACTTTGGTGTGAGATATATAAATATATATGTACATATGGACAGAAAAACTCCCAGTCTCAAACATATAAGTAGCACAGACACCCCTAAAACAAATTACACAAGCAGCTCTAGTACAGCTAGCTCCGTATTGTTCATAAATTGGTTTCTTTACAGAGATGACTGAAAAAAAGGCTACAACTTGAAAAAGAGTTTGCCAAGAAAGTGTTGTACTCATATCAGTTCTATGGCATTCTTGGATGGAACTCTATGTCCTAGATGACCTTGGTTTGAGTACTGTCCTAGGAGCACAAAAAGAAGGGATTGGAGGCTTAGCCAAGATTTTCCACCACACTGTCAGGGAGTCCATGAAAGCCTAAATGAAACAGTCACCTATGGGAAGGCCTAATACTACAGCTGCACACACCGGAACTTGGATATAGAAAGCCAAGCAAAGACTGCATGTACTCTGTTAACTATTCTGAGTATGTAGGCAATGGACACTTTACCACGCTATTAATTAACAGAGAGAGCACTGTCAGAAATTTAAACAAGGCTAGGATCCTTCTGGAAAGATGCGTCTGCCCAGACATCTCCATCAAGAAAGGAGATGGCAGTAAACTTCAGATGGAGGACTCATTCTGGCTCAGCAAAACTCCACCCACTGAACTTAGATGCCTCTCTGTGCGGATACTGAGGAATGTGGAGAGGATAAACAAGTCTCTCTCCTTTATGTTTCAATCCACCAACCAAGCCAGGATAAAGGTCAACCCAAAGGAGACTGGCATCCTTCTAATAAGACCATGTCAACATCTCAGCACAAAAACCAAGTAGGGCAATTTTCACAAAGGGAGGGGAAGGTTGACACAGAGGTCACCAAGATCCAAAAACACTGAAGGATACATCCTGAAGGACAGCTACTATGGAACTCCTGTGTGCGTCCCAACGGACCCTCCACAATGTTCCAAGAAACCTAAGCCAGATACTGTGGAGCTTGACCCCATTCAAACAGAGATAAAGAAGGTGAACATATTCCACTCCTTAACATTTGGGTAATCTGCTGGCAGGTAGCCCTCAGTCGGCCTGAATATCAAAGTCTTGGGTCCTGCATTGGTTGCCGTCTCCTCTTCCATGTCGTCAGGGGTATAAAACAGGCAGCCGACGCCATTTTCTTTAGTTTTTCTTGTCCCAGATGTCAGGTGCCCCCCCAAATGGGGAGCAAAAAAAAAAAAAAAAAAAAAAAATGTAGATATACATACATATATATAAAAACTAAACTATAAATACATGCAATTGTAACAACATAAACTTTACCTTCAACTAAAAGCAAATACACCACAAAGGCTGTAGAATATAGTGAAGGAAAGAGAAGCTGTAGAATACAGGGGGATGGTGGGTGGGTAACCCGGACTGCAACAGTGAATACACTCGAACATATACATTTATGGTAAGTGTACACAACTGTACTATGTTCTTCATGTTTCACTGTTGCAGTCATTACATTTGGGTAGACTCCCAAAGCTATGGATGGAAGTTTGGAACTAAACAGCATTAGTAGTAGCTATAAGGCCCTGCAGAACTGCAGTGGCAATGCCTGCCCTGGACTTAGAGAAGAGGCGCAAATGATAATGCTTTGTAAAAGTATGAACAGAACTCCAAGTAGCAGCGCTTTGGTTGGTACCCCTCTGAGAAAAGCTGCTGATGTAGATGCAGCCCTGGTGGAATGTGACCTAATGCCCTTGGGCACCGGTTTACCATGATGCAAATAGCAGAAACAAATGCAGTGGCTTATCCACTTTGAAATGGTCTGCTTTGAAATAGCCTTTCCCTCTGATCCTGCAGCAAATGCCACCAGTAGCTGCTTAGACTTTCTTAGAGATTTGGTCCTGTTTAAGTAGAATCTTAGTTGTCTGTGTATGTCCAAGGAATGCAGAATCCACTCCCCCTTGTTCTGCGGATTTGGGTAAAAAGTTGGCAGGTGAATAGTTTGGTTAGCCACACTGGATACCACCTTAGGCATAAAAGAAGGATTGGTCCTGAGGGACACCCTGTCTGGGTAAAATATAATAAAAGGCTCCACAACCATGAGGGCCTGTAGTTCTGAAAACCTTCTTGCTGAAGAGATTGCCAGAAGGAAAGCTGTTTTCCAGGATAAAAACTTTATATCTACAGTAGCAGCTGGTTCAAATGGAGGTAGGGTGAGCTTTTCCAACACAAAATTGAGGTCCCATGCAGGAATTGGTGATCTTCTGGAAGGCCTTAAATTTTTGGCCCCTCTAAGATACTGTTTTAGCAGAGGATGAGAAAAGATCAGTGGCTCTGTGTTGTAATGAGCCGAGATGGCAGAGGCATGAGTTTTTATTGATGAAAAAGATAGACCTTTGTCAAGCATCTCAGTCAAGTATTGTAAAATCTGAGGAATATTTGGCTTTGCTGTGTCAGTTCCTTGGGCTTGGTTCCAAGCAGAGAATCTCTTCCATTTATCAGCATAAGATTTTCTAGTACTAGGCCTTCTGGCTTCCAAAATGACATCCATCACAGATTTACTGAGGTTTTGTTTGAATAACTACATGATCAGCCATGCTGCCAGGTTCAGAGTTTGGAGCTGATTGCGCAGGATTTGATTGTTTTGCTGAGACAGTAAATGAGGTATTTGAGGGAAGTACCAAGGAGGGAGTTGAGACATATTCCTTAGGATTGGGTACCAGTGCTGGCAAGGCCAATCCGGAGCAATTAGAATCATTTTTGGTTTTTCCTGCCTGACCTTTAGTAGGACCTTGGGAAGAAGAGGCAGAGGAAGAAAGGCATAGACTGATAGGTTTTTCCAACTGAAGGATAGGGCATCCACTTTCCATGCTTGTCTGTGATAAGTCCTTGTGCAGAATTTGTCCAGTTGATAATTCTGGAAAGAGGCAAATAGATCTGTGTCCGGGCTCCCCCATTTCTTTGTTATCATGCTGAAGACTTGTGCATCCAGTTTCCACTCATGAGGATCCATAAGGTTTTTGCTTAGGTCGTCTGCCAAGAGTATTTTGGTTTCCTGGCAGGAATTGAGCTTGAAGATGTACTTGGTAAGTCAAGGCTGTGTCCCACAATGCCATGGCTAGTCTGCAAAAGGGGTAGGAATGTGTGCCCCCCTGCTTGTTTATGTACCACATAACCATGGTGTTGTCCGTCTTTATCAGTACTTGTCCTGGATGAAGTAAGTCCTTGAAGGCTGTCAGGGCATTCCGAACAGCTAACATCTCTTTCTGTTTGATATGCAGATGCATTTGTTTTGGGATCCATATGCCCTGAATGCATCTCGCTGCAATTAGGGTTTGGTTGGCAGGGGTAAAGTGAAAGACCATCCTATGTTCTGTTGACATGTCTCTGCCCACCAAAGAAACTCGTGCTGTAGGCAGGGAATAAGAGGAATCATTGTTTCCAGACTGTGACAATGTTGACTCCATAAACTTTTTAGGTAACACTGTAGTTTCCTCATATGCAGTCTTGCATATGGAATTAGTAGAATGCAGGATGCCATGAACCCCAAAGCCTGCAGAATTTGTCTTGCAGATAACTGGATTTTTGATGCTATCTGTTTGAATTAAATAGTCAGTTGCCTTTGTTTGTCTGGCGTAAGGTAAGCCATCTGGGCAGTTGTATTCAAGCTTGCACCCAGGAATGTAATCTTTTGAGAGGGTACCAGTTGTGATTTCTTTTTGTTTATTGTGTACCCTAGGCATGTTAGAAGCATTTTCACAAATGCCAGTTGATGAAGAAGAATGTCCTTGTTTTCTGCTCGAATGACACAGTCGTCCAAGTAAGGATAGATTTGCATACTTCTTTGTCTGCAAAATGCAATTACTGGTGCCAGGCACTTTGTAAAGACCCTGGGTGCAGTAGATAAGCCAAAGGGCAGTGCAGAGAATTGGTAATGCATAAAACCAGCCTTGAAGTGGAGGTATCTTCTGCACGATTCCCTTATTGGGATATGCAGGTATCCCTCTTTTAAGTCTAGAGTCACTAGCCAAGCGTTCTTGCCCAGCATGGGCAGAAGCTGCTGCAAAGTTAGCATTCTGAATTTTGGTATGTCCAAGAATGTGTTCAAAATCGATAAATCCAGTATTGAGTGCCAGGCATTGTCTTTTCTGGGTACCAGAACAGTCTTGAGTAAAATCCTTGACCTTTTTCCTGTTCTGGTACTGGCTGAATAGCCCCCATATCCATGAGGGACGTAACTTGTTTCTTTGCCTCTGCCCACTGATATTGTGGCAGATCTGGCCAACCGTTTGGAATTGGCAAGGTATGGAAATGAAATATGTATCCCTGGGATACTATGTTTAATACCCACTTGTCCTGGGTTATTAACTGCCAATTTTGAGCATGAAGTACTAGTTTTCCTCCTAAGGATGCTGCTAAAAGATAAGTGCTTGGTGATGGCAGAGGGAAGTCATTGAGACTCTTTACTGCAGGGTTGTGCTTTATTTCCTCCAGATTTGGAGGTAGAGGCACCCCATTGCTTTGACCTGTAAGAATCCTGTGATTGGTATCTAGAGCCCTTTGAGCACCTGGATTTGCCCAGTGAAGCTCTGTTGGACACAGGAAAGGACCAATTTTTTGTAGGCCAGTGTCTACTAAATCTTGGTGGCTGCACTTGTAAGAAGTCTTTTACAGTTTGCATAGACTTAGCTTTGTCTTCCATTTTCTTTAAAACCTCTTCTGCCTTATTACCAAACAGAGTATCATGCTGTAAAAGTGCATCCAACAATTTAGCTTTAACATGATCAGGCAAATTTTGCTCCTTGAGCCAGGCATGCCTTCTAATCACAGATCCAGTAACTGCGGCCCTGCAGGAGGCCTCCAAGGAATCAAAACCACATTGCAAAGTATGCTTTCCAACCTGTTCTGCTGCGTGCAATAATTCCTGTAATTCTTTATTTTCCACACATTCAGAAATCATCATTTTCTCTTTCAATAATCCCATAACATGCTGCTGATAGTTAGGTATATGAAACTGGCAGTTTAAGTCCCTAATTGTCAAGGTTGCAGAAGTATAAACCTTATTTCCCCATCTATCCAGCGCCCTGGAATCTCTATCAGAGGGGGTAGGATTCTTAGCTGTTGAGGCCTTTACACCTTTGGGACCCTGTGAGATAGTTTCAGGGTCAGCAGCAGGGTTTTTGAATAAAAATTTGTGAGAGTGAGGAACCCTGTAATATCCGTCTGGCTTGCTAGGAGCCAAAGGTAGGCAATCTGGAGTCATGCTCGATTCCGAAAACACATCAATGTCTAATACAGGAGGTATGGCCAAAGGCCTATGCTGAGGAAGAAGGAGGAAATCCCTAAGCCTCTTGTTTGATTCTGAGAAGGCTTGACTCTTCCAATGAAAATGCTCCCTCAAAGTATGCAAGGCTTCTCCAAAGGAATATTCTTCAAGAGGAGATGCAGATGGGATGGATTCCACTGCATCTGAATCCTCACAGGGTGGTATAGAAAATTCCTGATCAGAAGAAATAGAAACCTGATCTGAAGATTCATAATCAGTGTCTTGCCTAGGTCTCTTATCGGGGGGGGGGGGGGTTGGGAACCCCTGATCAAGGTAATTAAGTCTTCAGCCATTTTGATAATCTGCTTTTTGGGCATAGAGGCCTGAACACATGGCTTATGCATCAGCTTTTTAGCCTTAGAAGTTGCTTTTGTCTTTGTTTTTGAAGCTGGTGTTGGTTTTATATAGAAATGCTGAGGCCTGAAGATACCCTCAGAAGCCGGTGCCTGCTAAGCAGCTCCGGACCCATCCGAGGGAGAGACATCTGCGGGTACAATACTTTGAGAATCTCGCGGCGTGCCAGACTCCACATGGGTCTTGGTAGAGGGCTGCGACTCGAAAGTAGCGGGTATCAGGGGCTGCGAAAGCGCCTCACTGAGTACCGACGAACCGGCGACTGGCTTAGAAGCTTCGTCGTTGGTTTTGGACTTTGACGGTCTGTCTCTGTCCTTTTCTTTGCGTTTTTTGTGAACTCCGGTAGTCGGATTGCTATCAGACGACATTTCAGGGTAGTTAAATCTGTTTCCAAAATATTCTGAAGCAAAGATATACAGACGCTTAATAGTGCGTTGGTTAAATCTAGCACAAAACTGACAGCAAAGCATGTTATGATCTGGGCCTAGGCAAGGAATACAGTACAAATGAAAATCCTTATGAGGTATTTGCTTCCCATAAGCAATGCAATTATTAACTTTTACTGACATCGGTATGCAGCAAGAAAAAATTTCCCCAACGGGGTACTTAGCTTTAATTGAAGACTTTGGTTCTGAAACTCGAATTCAAAAATTTCAGGAGTCGGCCGACCGACACTTGTGAACTGCTTCTGCTTCGGGCACCGCGCGGCAAGAAAGACTAAAGAAAATGGCGTTGGCTGCCTGTTTTATACCCCTGATGACCTGACGTCATGGAAAAGGAGACAGCAACCGATGCAGGACCCAAGACTTTGATATTCAGGCCGACTGAGGGCAACCTGCCAGCAGGTTACCCAAATGTAATGAGTGCAACAGTGAAAAACAAAGAACATCTACTATGTAAAATCCTAACTGGGGGAGGAGCTCAGTAAGAGACCAGGAGAAGCACGTAGCCCCCCAAATTGTTTCAAGGGTCATGGCCACTCCAGTAAGAGAAACAGTATGTTAGAAACCTCAATATGTAGAGAATTGCAGAAAGAGTCATAGGTTAATAGGCAGGTAATGTGACGAGGGAGCATTTCAAAAGTATCCATGTCGGTGTAGTTACTGAAACTTGGTTTAAATATAAAAACAACGCTCTTTCTATACCTGTTTTTTTTCATTTTAAGTATACAGATCCAAATTGTAACTCTGGTGGAGTCTCCAAGTTTGTCTGGGAACATACCTACTGGTAGATCTCTTGGGACTCACAAACTGAACTCTGAACTGCAGATCACTATGGGTAGGATTAATAATGAACCAATGGCTTGCTACAGAGCACCTTTGTCACCTGATAACCATGAAAGATTCCTCACTGTTCTAAATGATCTGTCAGCAAAAAACACCCTTATTTTGGGTGACTATTAAATTATCCTTCAATAAACTGGAACATCTGTACCTCCAATGTAGAAAATGCCCCCAAAACTGAGTAGCTGGCAAACAGACCTACTAGAGTACATGGCATTCTCAATAGGATTCCTACAAATATTGCCAGCTTCTGCTCTACTCCTCTTGTATCTCCTTTCCACTGAAGTCTGACCACAAACTTTTAACCTTCTCCTTTAAACTAACAAACGACCTTACAGCAAACCGCACTGAATTTAAGCACTACAAAACTGGTCTACCTCAACCTACTCTGTGATGACATATCAACCTTCACTTATGACTAGACCTAAAAGGAGAAATAAAACAAAATTGTGTATTTTTCTGAAGAAATATGAGAATATTTAGTATGGAATATGTTTATTCAGTAGCAGGAAATCAGATCTTACACATTAATCCCCAAGGTACAATAACTGGGCTAAACTAGACAGAACTTATGTTTCACAGCAGCATGTGTAATTCATTAAAAACTTTGATACACATACAACTATTTCAGATCATGCACCAATAAAAACTAAGGTAGAGATGCACAGTAATTAAGTAAAAATGAGACACTGGCATTTTCCTACTTTTAACTTGTAAAAAAGAAAAAAAAGGAGGGGGGCATTTAAGGAATGGGTAGTGGAAATGAATCAAGAGTATAAGGGAACACTGAAATGTCTTCAGGAAGTATAGTTACAAGTGGGATAAAATGAAAATGGAATTTAAAACAGGGTAAAAATAAAAGAGAGATGGGAAAGTAATATGAATTATTTATAGGAAATAAAGATCAAAGTATTGCAGAATAAAGTGAATCTGACAGAATACAAGAAGCAACAACTGCAGAGAGCTAAGGGGTAATACAGGAGTACTTGGATAATATGCTTGCATTTAGAATTGGTGCTGTTAGGCATCCATTTTTTGACAACTCCTGAGCACAAAAACGTTTAGCACAACTTGGTCAACAAAACGTAGGAAGGGCTGTCACCAAAACAAGCAAACAAACAAACAAATAACCAGAGAGCATGCAGAGGTAATAAAGATATTTCAGATATTTTATGAAAATCTGTATAAAGCAGAGGAATGTAAAACCAGGAAAAAGCACACATATTTATGGAAGACATAATTAAGGCTAGAGGAAGAAAAGGTTCAACAGCTAATACTGAAGAGAGGAAGAAAACAGAGAAAATGGTGATGTATAATCAATCCACATTGAAGTTTCTAGAAACAGAAAGTATTCCTATGGATGCCTAGACGTAAGGAAAGATAAAAAGATAATGATCTGGAAAGCTTTAATAGTAAGGGGGGGCACCAACATCTACAGAGAAAAAGCTGCAGTGGCTGTAGTACCCAAAGAGGGTTGGGAGGGTGGCCTAATGGTTACAGTGTTTACCTTACAAACACAAGGTGCAGGGTTTGAGTCTCACAAGGGATAATTGGCGAAGCTTAAAATGGCTCACAAGGGCAGTTAGCTTAGTACGAACCTATGAACCTAAGACCCTTCATACCTAGCTTCACAGAAACCCATTTCAATTTTAATCCACGTTTAAAGTGTTTATGCATATACTAGCTATGAGAATAGCAAAGGTGTTGCCAAAATTGATAGATATGGATCCTTTACAGTTTTGTAGACGGGACGGGAGGCAAACATTTAACAACATTAACAGAACAATGATAACCTAGAGGGAAGCAGAACATAAGAAAATACTGCTATCGTTGGTGGGTCTTGATGCAGAGACAGCAGTCAATAGAGTCAGCTGTGATTTTATGTGTAAGGCAATGGAAGCATCTGCATTCCTGATAGTAACAGGTTAATTAGGAGAATATATGAAAGGTTAGAGAAAGAATTAAGGTGGGAGGACTCCTTTCTGGCAGGCTGTGTTTGAACAGAGGAACAAAGCAGGGCTATCCGCCTTCCCCTTTTTATTTGCTTAACATTTACAGCCACTGGCAAAAAAATTATATATATATATATATATATATATATATATACATATACATATACATATACATACATACAGATATATATATATATATATATATATATATATACATACACATACATACATACACACACATACACATACACACACATATATACAGGGAATTCACAAATTGAAAGATACAACTGATATGACAATCAAGAAAAATTGGTTTTACTTAGCCTGCCAAATATTTCAAGCACGGGCATTAATGCCCTTCTAGCCTGCCAATACACCAAAACACTTGTTCCCATAATAAGTGCCCAGGCTGTTCTTAAAATACCTAAACTACTACTTGCTTTAATATACTTTGATAATCCATTCCATGCATCAGCTGATCTCAAAGAACCAATTAACACACTTTTCATTCCTACAGAATCTTCTACACAGATTGTCTTATGATTCTCTAGTAATTTTTGATAACCCCAAACACTCCCAGAGACAGTTGTCTCTAAATGCCCTGTATACCTGAATTACATATCCTCTTAGATATATCTATAAGTGAAATATCTGAACTTGTACACTGTCTATCTTTCATAATAACTTAAAATTTTCACATCCGTGGTTGCCCTTGCTATATTTGTGCTGTACTCTTTCCAGTTTACTCATGTTTGTTTTACTATAAGGTTTCCATATGTTTTCCATACTCATATTTGGGTCTAGTTTAACTACAACAATGACTGCATCATTTATGATTTCCTAGACTTTATAAATATTTTTATACAATCTACAGTTCTAGAACGATCATTAACCAATTGGTTAAGATTAGAAAAAAAAAATCAAAGCTGGATCTACCCATATACCCAGGTCCTTAAATGAAACTATAGCTTCAAATCATTGTGTGCTATATTAAATATCCACATTTCAATTTATGTCTCCTAAATCTCATATGCTTAGTTTTTGATGCATTTAATCAGCATATTACTCTCCTGTACCCAAATGGTCAATTTAGTCAAGTTCTGTAACACATGTAATCGGTTTACCCAATTTCAGATCATCTGCATATAGACCATAGAACACCTCGATGAAAAAGATAGGTCTGAAATATACAATCTAAATAAGTACGGGCACGGGACAGAACCCCAACAATAACCAAGAATTTTACCTGTCCAACTGCTGTATGATACTTGCCACATCCTATTTGTAAGCCATGCAGCTACTATCCATCTTATCAAGAGTACATAGGTACCTAGTTGTTCTAATTTATTGAAAAGGGTTTGGTGTATGACCCTGTTAAATGCTGAAGTTAAATCTATATAAAATTATATTACAGCACAATCTTTCATTCATAGCTGTTATTACACTGTTATAGAACATCGTTACAGGCTGTAATAAATCTATTTTTCAACATATGCATGCTGATGTATGTTTCAAGCCCCAATCTCTCCCAATTCTGACAACTTATCCAATATTACTTTCTGCATTATTTTGCCACAACATGAAAGTAGACTCTGTATGTCCTATTCCCCTTTCCTTTAAGGACAGAACCACATCTCTAATCTTGAGGAATCTCCATATATTTATAGAACATCCTAAATAAAAAGTGCTTGCTGGTGTTCTTGGGTCATTATTACCAATTCCATCTCCTCAGTGTGCTTTGTTTGCACCCAGTTTGCACAGATCTGTTTAAATATATCTAATTTGATTCCTGTATTGGGTCATTATTACCAATTCCATCTCCTCAGTGTGCTTTGTTTGCACCCAGCTGGCACAGTTATGTTTCAATATATCTAATTTGATTCCTGTATTGGGTCATTATTACCAATTCTATCTCCTCAGTGTGCTTTGTTTGCACCCAGTTTGCACAGTTCTGTTTCAATATATCTAATTTGATTCCTGTATCTGAGGTTACCTGGGTGTTACTAGGACAACTTCTCACCCACTTTGTGCAGACAAACTGTTTTGCATAAGATTTTGAAAATTTATCTAATCTGTCGTGTCTGAGTATACATTTTATACTCTACACATAACTTGGCAATTTGCACGTCTTTACTCCTTCCACATCTTATGTACCTATAAAAAGGCTTCCCATTTTGCTCATTATCTTTATATACATTTTCTTGATCTTATCTCACACTATGTTTGTTTGTCCAGTTTGATTTTTTTTTGTCTCTCACCTTAATCAGATATCTTGTTCTTATGGAAATATATCCCCTCCGACATTGTATTCCTAGATCCTGATGTTAAACATTTTTTTGATTTTTTTTACACTCAGTTTCTCTTTCAAATAACTTTCCTCATTCCATCTGCAGTTTTTCCATTGAACACATTACTTCAGTTAGTTTCACTTACAAATTTCAATTTAGCCAAACTATCTAGCAACAAATGAACCCTCACATGACATGATCACTGCATATTAACAGTGGAAAATTTTGACGAAGTAACAGTAATTTCTTTAGGAGCACAAACAATTTCTAGTATTTTCCATTCATTGGTGGCTTTTTTTTTAACAATCTGATGCAGTTGTTGCTACTGAACATATGTTGTGAATAGTTTCCTTACTAAAGTTGCTGAATCAATATTATTCCAGTCTGTTTCCGGTAAATTTAAGTCCCCAGTAATATTATTCTTCCCTCCTGTGTTTCATGCAAGAAATGTATAAATTCCTCTAGGTCATCAGCACTTGACTTTGGTGGTCTATAACAGTTGTTATATGTTCCAGGGTTGTCTTTACTGTCACAGTTACAAAGTCTATAGTATCGGTGTTCTCATTCAACATGTAATAATCACAGATCTCATAACTATCTTTAATCCCCATCATAAAACCTCCACCTGACTTTTGTTAGGATGTGGGTTACCGTAAAAACATTTATACCCCAACAGAACTAGTTTCCAGTCATTGTTCTTTAAGCATGTTTCATAAACAATATCAATCTTGTGGAAACCTAGTAAATTTTCCAATAAAAAAACTTTGAGAGATGCATCAAATGTCGCTATCTGTGAACCCTTAAAATTTTTCACCTGGCAAAAATCCTGCCTAGTGTTTCTCAAATACTGCAAAAATATCTGCAGCAAAATTTCTCTTCCTTGATCTTGATAAATGCACGCCATCCTGTCTGAACACGTGTGCCCAAAACTAGGCTTGGATACTCTACACATTTCCATTTTTTTCATGTAGGTATTTACCCCAAAAATCTTTTCATTCACGGTGACCCAACTATCCTTTCTATATGTGATTTCTGAAAAATATGTTCTAACAACAGTACAAGCTATACTATCTAAGAGGGTTGTAAGATCCCTACTAACAGTCAGTGTCCTTGCAGATGAGATAATTTGTGCTGACATGAATAAAAACAGATCTGTACTTCCTTACATTAAGGCATTCCAAGGCTTGTCTCACATCTTCTATTTTTTGCTTGTGGCAAGCATGACACTATTCAATTATCTTCTCTGCAAATGTAAGTATCAGTTCCTCTAATAATAATCTCCAATTACAAGAATATCGTTTCTGACTAGATCTGAAGAATCATCAACTTCTAATACAGTAATATCTGATCAAGTGTCAGAAAGGAATGATCATCACCATTAGTCTTATTAATCTCACTGTTTTCATTGCATATTAATATTTATACAATGACCCCCCCATTAATATTCTAAAACGTGCACGCTGATTGGTCAGCATGCACATTGTAAATCAGACTTGTACTAATGGAAAAAGGTCTGGTCACCCGGATTTTTTTCCATTAGTATAAGTCTTTTTTTACAGAAAAGGAGAACGCAAGATCTCCGTTGCACACTGTCTCGCTATGTTAAATGAGTTTAACATAGCGAGACAGCTTTAAAAAAAGTAATGGAGATCTTCCTTTCTCCGTTGCTTTTTTTTAAAGCTGTCTCGTTATGTTAAACTCCTTTAACATAGCGAGATAGTTTGTAAAAAGCAACGGAGATCTTGCTTTCTCCGTTGCTTCCACCCACAGCTCTGATGTACTGCGTAAGCATACGCATGGGCAGTACATCAGAACTGCCGCAGAATACCAGACAGCTGCGGAAGGGCAGCAAAGAGGCATTATACAATGCCATTATTTAAGAAAAGTAATTTTTTTTTTCTTAAATAAATAATGTCATTGTATAATAGCAATAACCCACTTCTGGGTGTGGGTAATGCTGGATTTACCCACGGTTGTCTCTGTTTGGCCATTCGAGCTTCGCCCTTGTGACCAAACCACACCAACCATGGGTAAAATCAGCATTACCCACACCCAGGCATGGGTTACTGCTATAAGAAAGCGTACAATTCTCATCCAACTGGCTTTGTACATCCACAGCTTGAGCCATGTAGTCAACATGTCTCTTTTTCTTAACAGTAATGTTCTTCAATCCCCCTACATTCAATTTTAATTTCTTCCTTTTCACCTGCCCTTGCCTCTTTTTTCTATCTTGTCTTTTGGAAAAATGATGCCTTCTTAGATTGAAGGTTTTCTGATAGAAAAATGTTAACATTCCTTGTAATCTGTATGTTACATACCATAACAATGTCCTTTTTAGTACATATTCTCTTTCCTTTACAGACATTTATCAATCTCTTTTTTAACTTATTTCTTTTTCTGTTCCTTCTAAACACACTGAATCCTCAGAGTGCTGAATAGATCATCCAGAATTCCAAGGTTGTTAGGGGCATTGCCTTGTTTCATAGGGGTTGAAGGATTTTTACAAACACACACATCCTTTACTAAATGTGTTCTATTTGCTCTTTACCTTTCATTTATCTCACCAGTCCAGTGATTAATATACATAACAGTTCTTCAAGCCGTCACAAGTGCAATCACCATCAGTAAATCTATACATTTACTTCTAATAATGGTAAGAAAATATCTGTGTTCCTCATGTAAAAAGTTGGGTAAGTGTTATCAGGCATTTCCTTTAAATATGCATAACATTTATTACACGTGTACAAGATATTTGTGCTTTAGTAAATCGTTACTGGCATACTCAGTTAAGGAATCCACATTCAGCTTCAAAATGAATAAAAAAAAACTATAAAAGAAAAAAAGAATAATCAAAATCAGTAAGTACAGAATTCAAAGAAAACTTAAATCAAATTCTAAGAGAAAAATCACACAAGCAATATACAACTAAATACTAAAATAAAGTAAAGTAAAGTTGTTCTGACCATACAAGTTCTGAAAGTTAGACAAAACCTGCAGTTCCTTCACAGTGTACACAAATGTGTGCAGTAGCTTATGATTACTACTGCTCACACTCAGACTTCTTTTTAACAGTAAAGATCAATAAATCACAAACCAAGATAGGATTGTTTAGATAAACTCTGGATTGTCCTCTCTGCAGTCTGGGTGAATTAATAGCTGTCTATTCCCCTTGTGATGGCTAGAGCTTGTCTATATAAAACCTATCCCTTTCTAACAACCAACAATTAAAAATAAAGGTAAAACAACAAAATATAAAATCAGAATAAATCTTCTTGTCTAGAAGTTCTCTCTTCCTTTTGCAAACAGTTACAATAAATTCAAATAAAACTTCCCTTACCAGTCAACTTCAGAGTAAATCACAAACTAAGACAATATTGTTTAGATAAAATCTGGATAAAACCAAAAAAGGACATTTTGGTGTTGTGGAATATTTTTAGAGACAGTACCAAGTCTTTATGTTCCCAAACCAGAATTGGTTCAGTAATACCCATAAACAAGGGGACATAAGATTAAGTATTTAGGTGTATGGATTAAAAATATTTTTGTTATGGCAGCTAAGGATATGTGGAAAGAGACTTAAAGACTAAGAAACTACAGGCTCTTGACTGTATACACACACACACACACATATATATATATATATATATATATATGGAGAGAGAGAGAGATAAAAGAAAATATAAACAGTGAAAATGTTTTAGTCACTTTAGTTTTATATACATGTCAGGCATATTTTTATCAACCAGAGGATAAACTGCTGACAATAAATTAATACAGTTGAAGAAATGTATTTAGTAAGAGTGGCAGAAGTTGATCCTTCTCATAGAGCAAGGTGGTTCAGGACTACCTGTTTTGAATAGATACTTTAGAGCTACACAGTTAAGCTCATATATATCATGCAAGCAGAATGTTACAAATCAAAGTGGAAAGGGATGAGGAAATAAGGGAGGGTGTTGTGAAATAAGGAGAATATAATTTTAGATGCAGATCCTTATGGAGGATAACAACCATACAGAACATTCATAAAACTGCATAAAGTATTCCAAGAACCATGCCAACAAAAGAATGGAGAAAGGAGATTTTGCCAGGAGGAATGACTGCAATAGGGAAATAGAAAACAGGCAAGAGAGGGCTAGAACTGTCTACAGAAACAAGGAATTAGAAGCAAATAACTAGGGACTGGGATAAAGCCAATTTGAAGATTGGATTGCAGATTAGAAACAGTCTTCCTTACCAGGGACCGATAGGGGAGTACAGAGTTTTTAGTAGAGTCTATAAAAGAAGCTGCGGTTAAAAAAGGGATAATTAGTACATATAAAATACTGCATGACAACTATAAGTATCAGTGGAGATTAGAAATAACTGGGAAGTGAAGCTGAAAAGGCAGGACCATCTATGTCAAGCAAAGTTCTTCATTAGCACTCTTCAAGAAAAATCTTGAGGAGTGGATGGGAAATATGAAATACACCCCGGGGATCACTTCTGTGTCTCTGCTCGACAGTGGCACAGGAAAATAACTTTCCTGGGTTGCGTAAGCCAGGGAACCTTGTTGGCCAGGCTTACATAGGCCCTTAGGCCGACAGCCTAGTACCTACCTATGAACAATGGGAGAACATCTGCAATGTCCCAAGTATGCTACAAAAGTCCAGAAAGCTTTTAAGATTTTTTTGCTTAGAACCGTCTGCACAGGCATGGTTATACTCCAAGCAGACTTCAGAGAATTTTTCTTCAGGTAGATAGCGAATGCTGGAGGTGTGACAGAAAAGACAGAGGTCACTGGGAACATGTTTTAGGAGTGTAATGAATTAGCAGATTTTAAAAATTCCCTGCAGAGTACTTTGTCAGAAATGTTGAGGGGACAAATGGCTATAACAAAATAGTTCTTTTGAGCTGGGACACAGGATCTGAACTGCATATACATACAAGGCCTTACTATGTTTGCTACTGGAAGACAAAAAAGCAAATTACTAGAAACTAAATCAAAAATCTAAAAACTAACTGAAATACTAAATATTTCAAAGGAAATAAAGTAACTAGAGGCGAGATATTTAGAAAAGGGAAGGAGCAAATTACACATAAATAAATGGAATTTGTGGGAACAATACTTGCATAATAATGTTCAGAGGAAGATGCTTTAAGAGAATGCAAAAAGTGAGCAATTTTTGTAATGCTGGAATAAATAAAATTGTTAAAAAAAGAAAATATACACAATGTATAATGCATGAATATGACAATTATAGGTTTTCTATTCTACTAATATATTTGTGCCTGTATCATAAATGGTAATTTAATAAAGGTGTTTACAAAAAAAATATCTTATGACTGCACCTCCCCTGAACTTAATACAGCAGCAAGCATTATCATGGTATTCTACTTCCATTTAGAAAACTGCATACAGCTAGCAACCCCTAACCAGAATAAAGTTTCATGGGAATTCAGAAATAAATCCAACAACAACAGAAACTCCTTAAATTATACTGCAGATCCAAACTCCATCCACTCAACGACGATATTAAAAGTATCACTAAAGAAGCACATTAACTTAGGTTGGGTACAGAAACTAAAAATAACAATATCCTACACTACTATGAACTTATTCAAAATTATGTCTTCTATTCTGACCCAACAGACATTGCCACAGGGGTGGCTCATGCTATAGGACTGCAGCACTCCCACCTAGAAAACATATAAAAATAAAACTAAGAAAAACAAAAACAAACATTGTAATTCCCAGAAGTACTCTGCACATGCTCTAGATACACAGGAACACTGTCAGACTGCTTTCTCAGCAGTCTAGATAGGCATCTCAGCCCCACTGCTGTGCAGTGGTGACATCACAGAATGGAGGCACTCTAGATTGCAGCAGCAGGCTGGACCAATCAAGATGCATGTAGCATCTAACAAGGTGTGCTGGACCAATCACGAGCAGCTAACATACACCAGTGGTAAGGTGAGCGTGTGCGTGAAA
This sequence comes from Protopterus annectens, assembly GCF_019279795.1. Taxonomy (NCBI): domain Eukaryota; kingdom Metazoa; phylum Chordata; order Ceratodontiformes; family Protopteridae; genus Protopterus; species Protopterus annectens. The sequence goes on from NC_056732.1 coordinate 1,451,361,944, forward strand.
TGCCCCAGTTGCTATATACTGGTGGCTAGAGCAAACTCATGGTGGTGTGGTAGGGAATACCTCAGGCTTGAACCCTGTACCTTATATGCAGGTGGTAAGGGCCTGAATTCCCTACCCATCACCATTTGTAAATAGTTTGCAGATTTTTGCCTCATATTTGATCTGTTCTGTTCCTCATAATATCTGCGCTTTCTAAATTTTTAAATACTTAGATATTTGATGGTGCAGTGGTAGCATTGTTGTCTCACAGCTACAGGTTCTCCGGTTTGATTCTTGGCTAGGGTGCCTTCTGTGTGGGGTCTGCATCTTCTCCCTGTCTTTGTGTAGGTTTGCTTTTGTGTCCTCCCATGTTACAAAGACATGTGTCTGCATTATTTCTTCCTGGGCCTCTGCTGAAAATAGTTTTTTTTTTTGTTCCAAATCGGACTGTCCTGGTTAACAACTGTTAAATAAAATTGACAGGCAGTTGAATTTCAGACTTCAGGTTTCTGAATGTTTAATTCCTTAAATATTTGATGGGGCAGTGGTAGCATTGTTGCCTCACAGCTACAGATTCTCTGGTTTGATTCTTGCTGGGGTGCCTTCTGTGTGGAGTCTGCATCTCTTCCCTGTGTTTGTGTGGGTTTGCTCTGGTGTCCTGCCATTTTACAAAGACGTGTCTGCAGTATTTCTCCCTGGGCCTCTGCTGAAAATTGTTTTTGTTCCATCAGACGTTCCTGGTTAACAAATGTTAAATAAGTAAAATTGACAGGCATTTGAATTTCAGACTTCATATTCTTCAGAAAATACATAGTAACACAAAACCTTTTATTCTAGCAATTTTCTTAGTTTATAAGATGAATATTTGACCCTGTTTTTGGGACTGTATTCCCCCATTATTGGCTTCATCCAGGTTTTTTGTATCAAGGTTGACAGCTATGGCAAGAACTGAATATGTTTGAGGGCTGTATTCCCTCATTACTGGGTTTGTCCAGGTGTTTTGTGCTAAGAGGTGGACAGCTATGGTGAGAAGTGAATTCACTAAATGATAGCCATTTAAGTTTCAGTCTTCCTCTCTTTTACAAAGCAGCTGATTTGGCGTAGTGGTATGTTGCTCTGACTGTTTTGCACAGACATTGGGAGTAAAATGTATGGTGGTAACACAGCATTTTATTCTAGCAACTTTCCAAGATTATACAAGCAATGTTTAATGTGTCCCTGGTTTTTGGGCTTTTGACCCCCGCCCAATAAATTTTGGCTTTTTCCAGATTTCTTGTGCTGTGAAGCTGAGATACCGTTGAGTATTGAGTAGATTTTACAAGGCACTGAGAGCTGTAGGGGAAGAGTAGTTTAGTACTGCTTATGCTGAGTCTGCTTGCATTGTTAATAGCACAACAGGTTGTGTACTGGTTTTTGATGCAGAAGGCTGTTGTTTCTACTCCCACAAGGGGTGGATGCTGCTGTACTGAGAATGTCTTCTTTGGTGAAGATACTAACTATGAACATGTTATCAGTTTGCCATCCATTTCCTATTGCAATATTACTAGCGTATCATTTTTTTAATGTAATATAGGCAATTTATTCCTCAGGGGCAACATACACTTTTCAATGAAACCATGAAATATAAAGGTGTTTGCTAGCAGCAACCTCTTCATTAGTTACACATTTCTTTAATGTGGAATTATTTAGATGACTTTTACTTCTTCAGAGATCGTGCATATTTACTGATAATGGTGGACTGTAGAAGTTTGAATAGACTTTTATGATGGAAATGTTCTGAACTGGGAAGTTTTGTCATTGCTGGTGCATGCGTTTTGTTTCATTGTTTACTGGAAAAATGTTCAAAACAATAAATTTAAAATGCCCTCTAACAACTGTACTGTATTGTACAAGGAATATAACTTAGTACAATCAGGAAGGTGTATCAAAGAGCACATGTATGTTTCATGTGCAAGGGGCCTATGATTTGAAAACAGACCAAAGTTAATCTTTATCTGCCACTGGCAAAATGTATTTTCTTTGAATGTGGGTTTCAATGCTATTTCAATGAATGTGAGTTTCAAGGGCAGAGAAGTTTTAATGCTAAGTCTGTTTTCATTGTGAGACTGCATTGCTTTGTTTAGCAGATGTCTTAGTGTTTCTGCTGTAAAATGCAAAATAAAACTTTCAAATGAAGTCCAAATCATCATAGAAGTAAAGCAGTATGCACATTAGTGTTTATGGTAAATGGGGTGAAATAGCCAAGTAATGGCTTATTGGAATGGCTGCAGGGGGGAGGCTCCATTCGACCATGATTTTGTGAGGGGGAAGGGCAGCAAACTCAGACAGCCCCAGCTGAACTATACCTCCCAACTGTCCAGATTTTCACAGAATGAATAGATTTTTGCTTCTTATTTTTGGTTTGTTCCTCATAAAATTTGTGGTTTTCTGACAAATCATTTAGGAATTAAGTCACTAAATAATGACAGACACCAAGTTTCAGACTTCATAACCTTCAGAAAAATGCACGCTAAAGTAAGACCTGTTATTCTATCAACTGTCTCAGTTTATACAGGAACAATTTTTGGTACTGTTTATATGATCCCCCAATATATTTGGCCTAGTCCAGATTTATTGCATTAACAGGGTGAGAGGTACATGCAAATAAATTGCTTAATAGAATTAGGCATAGCCAAACCTCTCAACTGTCCCCGATTTTGGCTCAAAATGTTGCTCTTCCCCTAATAATCCCTCTGCAAAATAGCAATTTTGGAAGAAAACATGGAGGGTTTACAATTACGAAATAACTGTAATAATCAGAGTTATAGATTACTTTTATTTCAGAAATGCATGTAGATTCTTTTATTTTGTCAGCTGCTCAAGTTAGCAGTACTAATATTAAAAAAGTGTCCCTTCTTTGACAGGTTCCCAGCTGTACTGTGTGGCTATTTTATATTTTTGCATTACATTTTTGGTCCGTTTTTCATAAAATTGTGTTTTTTTGGCAAATTAGTGGCAAATCATTAAAGAATGAAGTTAGACAATAATGACAGACATTTGAGTTTCAGATTTCACACCCTTCAGAAAATTCATACTAATGCAAGACCTACTAGAATAATATCTTTCTAAGTTTAAAAGAGCAACATTTAAAAATTGTCCTTATTTTTGGGCCTTTTTCCCACTTCTATGTAAGGCTTTGTCCAGATTTCTTGCAATGAGGTTGAGAGGCATGACAAATGTGTCAGGGCCATCACAGTCAGCCAAAGACATTTCAAATTGTGACATACTTGTTGCACCCCACTCCACCATGTAGTGACTCTGGATGTGTCCAAGCAAGGCAAGGAGCAGTTATGCAGTGTAAATGTGCAGAGTATCCCCCATCCAAGGCAGACACAAGTACTACAGTGGCTTTTCATCTGTCCTTGATTTTGCAGAATGATCTGGTTTCTGTCATATTTTTGCACTGTTGATTTATGCTTATTACTCAGAAAGTGCCTGTTGCTCTGTGTTTAAGTAGCAATGCTTTAATGATCAGGTAAGCTTGTCCGAGATCGTAAGATGCAAGTAAGCTTTAATAAGCAAGTAAGCTTTAATAAGCATACTGTTAAAGAACTGCCAACATTGAAAGCCTTTCTGTTGTTGCCATGCAGAGAATACTTACATAACTAGATAATGTATAAGCCTTGGGTATTGAAATGCATATGACAGTATTTGTAATAAAGGACAGGATTACGTTATTTTAAGAAGCTCATTACACTTGTTGGAGACTTCCAGTCATCTCTGCAGGATTTACCCGTAAACTAAACAGAACGCCAGTCTATCATGTGTGGTCCATAGCCTGTACAGTAATCCTTTAAGCAATGCATCTTGAGCTTGTTTCTTGTTTGCTTTTCATTTTTTACTTTGATCATGTTTTCCCCATGAAACAAGTAGATAGTTGTCAGGCAGCAGGTCTTTCTTGTATAAGAAACATTTTTACAAGTGGGGGCATCACAGAGATTGCTACTTTCAGCATGTTACTTGGTACTTTAATAAAGCTGAATATAAATAATTAGAACTGCAGTGCAAGTAGAAGTGGTTTGAGTTGAGTGCTGCTTGTTTGTCTTATACTGGATTTTGACTGGCATTCCAGTAATGTATTTAAAAAGTAATTTATTTTTTCATGCCTCACAAGCTTTTTGTTTCCATCTAGTTATTAAGTAAGCTGCCATGCAGCCAATGCATTCAAAATATTTTTTTTCTTCTACACTTCATTTTGTCTTGATTGGACTCCCATAATAACGGTTTGGCACCCAGGGCAGTGTATTTAATTAAAGTTACTTTTTGTGGTTTTGAGCATAGCTCCTCCCCTTTCTAGTTGGCCACACCCTTCCCACTGACCCCACCCATTCAGTGGTCTCCTGCAGCCCCCCCTATGATTTGAAGTCACCAGCCGCCACTGCATTGCCAACATCCTTACAAACAAATTCAGTGTCAACCTCACCTAAGCTTTCTAGGCTAAACCCCCCAAAACCTGAATCCTTTACCCCCAAATTTATCTCTTGTTTTAAGTCCGATCAAGACTAAAAACTTCCTCCATGCGGCCTGACAATATACCAGAAGTTGCTTAATTAATAATGTTAAACACACCCTTGTAGAACCACTCCTTAAACTGTTGACTTAAGTTTAGCTACTGGTTTTGCCCCTGATAACTCAGTCATGATGCCCCTTCAAAATGGTAACCTTACAACCATCCCAGGTAATTAGATATCCCACAGTCTTCCAAGTCTGATCTACAAAGCCATGCAATGTATTTTAACTGACCGCATAAACTTCCATATCAAGAACTTATTTGACCCGACAGAACACAGTTTGGTTTTGTGAAGAGTAGAAAGTCTTCAGAAGAGTTACAGAGGCCATGCAGTGCACAGTGGATTCTGGCCTAGCCAAAACCTTTTATACAAAGCCTTTGACAATTTCTCATGTTGCCACTATACAGAATCTAAATGCTTTAAATACTTGACCCACAAGTGGTAAGATGGATAGCAAATTGACTGAAAGACAGAACACACAAGTGACAGCTGCAGGCACCTCATCAGAAAGTATGAAAGTGGTCAGTGGTATCCCTCAAGGCCTAGTTCCAGGACCTTTTTTTTGTCTTTTACTTCTTAGATCTCCAAGCAGAAAGCCAATACTTTTGGCTAGCAAAGTCTGCAGATGTCTGCAAACTGGGGGCTGTTGTGAAGTCACCCTGTGACAACCAAACCCTAATCATTTCTGCTAAACATCCCCTGCCCTCTAAACATTCCCTTCCCTCATCATGCTGTATAGACAACACACTGCTACAAACAAAAATGCAGTCAGGAACAGACTTAGTTTGATACTTCCCTCTCTTTTGGGCATCATGTGACAATGGTTATCAGGATATTCTTTTATTTAGAACAGCGATATTCTTTTATTTAGAAAAGCTAATTGCCAAAGACATATATTCAAGGTCTAAACACGTAATCACTTCCTTGTACTCAGCACTGATCATCTGCACTGATCATCTCAATTATTGAGTTCAATGCCCTCTTGAGGACATATCTCACTAAACATATCAAAGAGATTAGAGAGATCCCAAAGGTTCTTCACCAAATACATCACAAGCCTACAAATCTTTGAGCTATCAAGACAGGCCTGAAGCTCTATCCTCTTGTTTAACGTCTTATAGACTTTTGTGGAAAGATCAATGTCTCTGTTACTGCACACCAATAGAGAACCAGTGTCCTGGACCTCCTGTATTTCTGCAAGACCAATGGCTTCACCAATAGTAAAACCAGGAATTAGTCACCAACATATAAACAAAATGGATGTATATTAGAACACCAAAGTTTCAAAACTTTGAATGTTCTAATATAGACCCGTATTCAGCGAAAGCTGAAAATATTGAAGCTAAGAAAACTGAATGTTTTCCTAGGGAAAGAATTCAGTTGTCTGTTTCTGTTGCTTCGGTACTTTCAGCGCTGTGGTGGAAAGTTACGGGTAGGGTTCAGGTAAGTGTGCGATTGAGCGCGGGTTAGGTTAGTTAGGGTTAGGGTGCGGATTAGGTACGTGTGCGATTGTGTGGACGTGAGGATCAGGGCGGGTTAGGTGAGTTAGGCGCGGGTTAGGTATGTGTTCGATTGTGTGGATGTGAGGGCTAGGGTGGGTTAGGTGAGTTAGGGTTAGGGCGTGGGTCAGGTAAGTGTGCGATTGTGTGGATGTGAGGGTTAGGGCGGGGTAGGTGAGTTAGGTCATGGGTGAGGGGAGTGTGCGATAGTGACGGACCTTAGGGTTAGGGTTAAGGTAAGGGGATAGTTAGTGGTGTATGTATAGTTTAGTGTAGGGTTAGGCGTAAGATTTTAGGTGTATGTGTGTGGATTGCTGTTTGTTTGGTGTGCTTGTGTTGTGTGTATGTGTTTTGGAACAGCAAATTTCTTTCCCTAGGAAAAAATTCTCTGTTCTGTATGTTTGAGGTTTTCAACTTTCGTTGAATAGGGTTCGATATTAGAACATTCGAAGTTTTGAAACTTCAGTGTTCTAATATAGACCCAATAAAACACGGTAGAATGACAGATTTATATAACCCAGCACCTCCCAAACATCTGGAGTAAACTTTCCTTGCATGTTAAGGAGTGCAACTTACTATCTTCCTTTAAACATAACCTTGAAGACTGGATGGATGTTCACAAGCTTACTACAGTACTGACTGGTATGGCTCTCCTACAGAAAGATAGTGCAGCCTGAAGAGGGTATGGCAAAATGAAATGGTCACAAGACTCAGAAGTCTTGAATATCTATGAATCCCAACATGAGCAGTGAAGCTTCCTCCACTGACCTACAAAGTAGTGGAATCTGACCTGCCCTCCAGTGTCAACACAGAATATCAAGGAGAAACGACACAATGGAGCAGATGTAGGTTCAGAAAGGAGAGTGGGTGCATTGTTCAGCTCCAGAATTAGGCTCTTGGGGGACATCTATTCCCCATGTAGAGCTGCTCAATCTAAGAGGACTTTATTATAAATCTATAAGAGACCCTGATATCCAATTGTCTTTTGTGCCCATGGTTTGGCTAAGTGCTGAAAGGTCAATAAGATATCCCAGCTTCTTTCTAGATGAGCAATGAGCTGGTCAGTAGCGACAAAACTCCAAATCTTGTCAAGGAGCTTCCTACCAACCAAGAAGGCATCAAGCATTATCTAACCCCCCCCCCTGCCATAAGAGGCCAGTTCTGTCAAAGGGGAGCCCAGCAATAGGCTGTCTAGGTTATCCTGCAAGGGAAATCACAATAGCCATGCCAACCAAGCAGGCAGACTTCCAAGGCGGATGCTTTAGGCAGGAAAGCCATTGTGTGCCTGTACTAAAATGGCAGTTTTTTTTCCAGACTGAAGGCAAGATCTTTCCTTGTCTCAGACTCGGAGAAGATCATCAAAGCAGCCACTGTCCCCTCCATCACAAGTTCTTGGTATATAGACAGATGATATATAGTTAAGGGCCTGATGACCAAACGTGGCAGATAGAAAAAATTCTTGCCATCCCTGTTCCTCTCTCACAGGTCATCATTATCAGGTAAGATATACAAGGACATTGCACAGACTGAGAACATGTAGTTCTCCCCAGCAGGGATGTCAGCCTTAGCATGGAAAGATAGGATCTCACCATGTTGGCAGAGCATAGTACCACGTGTTAACCTTCTTAAAATCAGAAGTAGCAAAAAAGTAAGGATTTCTCCAAAAAGGCTAGCTCAGTGGAGGGACAACTGTCGTGCATAGAAAGGACACTCCTAATACCTGCCCCAGGTCCCAGGTAAAAACAGCAGCAGCCCAAGCACCACATACCCTCTTTAAATAAAATAAGCAAGCAGGTGGAAAATATAACTGAGAACTGGATGTACTACTAAATTCTAACAGTAAAGTGACTTAAATAGTTTCCAATCATCTAAAACTTGCATTTATAATTGTAACACAGACAACCCTCTCCTCCTCCCACAAAACACAAATACATGCGAGAGATGCAACTATACGGCCAAACTGGAGGCTGAGCTCTCTCAACATAGGACTGGCAAGACCAGTCAGGAGGAGAAGGTTACCACACACACTATAGACCCAGTCTCACATAGTACCACCACAACCTCAAATCATACACATAAACACACAAAGACATACTCGGAGGCTCTGATCAAAAATCTACCAAAACAGCAGAGGCCACCAAAGCAGACACCCAAACAACCACCACCTCAGAACACAACACCTGCAACACATAGACCTCACAGTCAGAGTGTCAAACAGTCACAGCCCTTAAGGCCAAACACAATGCCAGACACACTAGTCATTGGTGACTCCATAGTCAGACACACTGGCGTCCGCTCACCAGACTGAGTAAGGAGAAGGTCACAGTAAGCTGCATGTCGGGCGCTAGAATCCGCCACATAGCATAAGCACTCAGGTCTCTCAACAGCAGGTACAAGTACGACTCAGTCATTGTCCACGCTGGTGTAAACGACCTGAGACATACCTCCTTGGACTACATGAAAAGAGACATAGAGGAGCTCTCTGATTATGTAGCCCAGGCAGGTATGACCCTGACCTTGAGCAGTATCCTACCTTCACCAAGAATGATGCCACAATACAGAGATAAGATGATCAGCTTTAACAATTGGCTTAAGTACTGGTGTCATTCAAAGGGGATCCAGTGTCTGTCTGCCTGGGATGACATGCTGGACAAGCCACGCTGCTTCGCAAGGGACGGCTTGCACCTGTCACCCCTGGGATTCCGGATATTGGCAAAGGCCCTTGCCACCCCCATAGTGCCTTTTTTAGGCAAGGCTCAAATTCTAAACCTACCACCCTAGAACACAAAAAAGGAAAAAAACTAAGGGTAATGCTGCTCAATGCCAGAAGTCTAAATCTCAAAATGCACGCTCGAAGCCCTTCTCAGTATGGAGAACATCGATGTCTGTGCTGTGACAGAAACCTGGTTCAAGGCTCCTGAGAGCACCCCAGCACTATCAGGTTTTACCTCATATCATGCGTTCCGGCCCCAAAATCCGGACAATACTAAGAAAGGAGGGGGGGTATCCATATTCATCAAGGACACCCACACCTCAAGACTGGTGGCAACGCATGATGCATCGGAGACCATCCAGGTGCAATTAACCATAGGCAAGACTGCTCTGCAAATTGTAGCATGTTACAGGCCACCCTCACAAACTCAGGAACCTCACATGGCCTTTCTGAAAACACTAGAGGGGATAAATGTATCACCAAACACCATCATACTAGGTGACTTCAATTACCCTAATATAGACTGGGAACACTACTCAAGCCCAAACACCCTAGCCCAAAAGTTCCTGGAATTCATAAACTCAAATGCCATGGAACAACTAGTCACCATCCCCACAAGAGGAGATAACATACTTGATCTCATCATCACGAACATGGGAGCACAATGTTCAACACCGGAAGTATACCCCTCACTGGTGAGATCAGATCACAAACTAATCTCGCTGGAGGTCCTCATTCCACCCCCACCTGAAATAAAAAAGACCATAGTAAAGAACTTCTCGAAAGCCGACTTCACACTTCTAAAGACTAGTGTGGTCTCCTTTAAGGCCCCCGAGCCGGCGGAAAACAGTACTCAAGCCGCTGAATCACTTACAAATGCCTTCTACCAGCACCTGCAGGACTGCATGGATAAGGCAATCCCAAGCAAAACAAAGACTCTCTGTACCAAAGGTAAGCGTCCAGTCTGGTGGACCCCAGCCATAAACAAACTCTACAACAAAAGGAGGAAGCTACTACAAGATAGAGCAAAATCCTTAAAAGGTAAGACACCCTTGATCACTATAAGTAAAAAACTAAGAGCTCTCATAAAATCATCCAAAGCTAATTTTGCGAGAAAAATAGCTAAAGACTCAAAAGACAATCATAAGGCCTTCTTTAGCTATGTTAGAAACCTGGGAGGAAACTCCCAGATATGCTCAGAACTAGTTCAAAATGATGTGAAGATTACTGATCCTACAGACATTGCCAACATACTGGCTGACAGGTTCAGTGCAAACTTCTCCCCTCCCCACAAGGAGAGATATCTATACCAAGCGATTGCAGCCCCCAAACATCTCCAATGCCCAAGTGAGAACTGCTCTCTCCAAAGCAAAAACACAGCATCCATGGGACCTGATGGTGTCCCCGGCTGTGTGCTCCACGAACTCAATGAGGAATTAAACCCACAGCTAGGACAGCTGTTTAATCAAAGTCTTACCTCTGGATACGTACCCAGGGAGTGGCGCACTGCAACTGTGGTCCCACTTCACAAAGGCGGTGCCTCCACCGACCCTGGAAATTACCGGCCCATTAGCTTGACAAGCCTTATCTGCAAAGCCATGGAGAGGATCATAATGGACCTCATAAATAAAGACATAGGGAATTTGCAGACTTTGGATCCAACCCAGTTTGGCTTTGTCAAAGGCAGATCATGCCTTTTAAACTTGGTTGACTTTTTGAAACAGTCACCAAAGCCATTGATGAGAGAAAGGCAGTCCATACAGCCTACCTCGATCTGGCTAAGGCCTTTGATACAATACCCCACTCGGGTATCATTGAAAAACTCATCAGCTTAAATGTTAACCCATACATTACAAGATGGGTTGCAAACTGGCTGAGTGACAGAACCCACAGGGTCAGAGTTGCTGGCGCCATGTCAGACTCAAAGCCTGTCACAAGTGGTGTCCCACAGGGCTCAGTCCTGGGCCCACTCTTGTTTGGCATCTACTTTTCTGAAGTACAAGCAAACACAGGAGGGTTATGGCTGACAAAGTTTGCAGATGACTGCAAACTGGGCCATAGTAGAAAATACATCTGACACAGATATCCTTCAGAAGGGTCTCACAGAAACGGATAACTGGTGCCAGAGCCACGGCCTAAAGTTGAATGCCAAAAATGCATAGTCATACCCTTCGGGAAAAACAAGGTTACCCCTAGCTACCAAATAGGTGGCAATCCACTGAGCACAGAAGAAGTTATCAGGGACCTGGGGACCCAGGTTGATAGTAGTCTGTCATTCGACACCCATGTAGCTAAAGTAGTTAGGAAGACCTTCTACATTGCCCACCTTATCATGAAGGGATTCTCATCTAGATCAAGGGAGGTCATAGTCTCCCTTTACTCATCACTCATCAGACCAATGATTGAGTACAATGCCCCATTCGGAATGTATCTGACCAGTCACTTGCAGCAGCTGGAGGCCACAAAGTTCCTCACCAAAAGGATAAAGGGTCTCAAAATCTGCCCTATGCTGCCCGACTGAAAGAACTCCAGCTCTATTCAGTCGCCTTACGCTTGCTCAGAGGTGACCTTTGCCTAACATACAAGGCCATGTCAAACCCAGATTTGATGAATATGCTTCACCTCAAAAATCTAGATCCATCAGAGCCACAAGGCGGAGACTTAAACCTCGACACGGCTATTAATAGGGCGTGCTGGAGGGATAGATTCATCACCCAAAGACTCCCTATGCTGTGGAACAAAATCCCGGTATATGTGAGGCAGAGCACCTCGCTGGCCTTGTTCAAGAGAAATCTTGACCAATGGATGGGAGATCGCAGATATACCCCAGGGATTACCTCAGTGTCACTGCTTGACAGAGGCACAGCAAAATAATGGGTATAGTTCCCCATACTAAAGGGGTGGCGTAAGCCACAAAACGATGGGCTAGGCTTGTAAATGCCCTCGGGCAGATAGCCTAGTATGAACCTATGAACCTATGAACTTAATGGTTCTGGGTAGTCCAAGGTAAATACACCTTGAAAAATAAAGAGTGAAGCAGACTTAAACAGATTGTCATGATCACTCTTACCTGCGGGACACAGTGCCTTTGAAGTAAGAATAGTAGTTTATGGGTGTAGGGGGCTAGTCTCCACTGCAAAAATTATTTATTTAGTTAGTTGTTTGCAAAATAAATGATCACATGCCGGGTAGCTCAAGTACATACGTCATCAGAATGTACTTCTGTTGTTATTTATGAGTTCTTAGAACTGGACTACAGTAATGTGAGGATGTAGAAAGCAAGAATACATAGGGATCAAAGCTGAAATTTGCTACCTTTGGCCTAAATTTGTTCTTTACTGTAAAACTTTCCCTTTATAACATGAGGGTTATGATAACTAGCCAACGAGTTACTTGCCATGTTTGATGTTTATTTCATTTACATAAAAACTACATATAGCACAGATATCCTGAATTATGTGACATTATAATGGGCACAGATTCATCCAAAATTGTGTAGCTACATTTTTAAAAAGGACTTTCTGGTGTTACCGATAGCTTTATTTTCACTTTGCTTTAATTTCACTTTGCTGGTTTGACACCTTTATGTGCTACAGTAGTTTATTATTTTCAAAACTACACTTGGGGTCTAGCCTCTCTATTTAGTTTAACTCTTTATGCACTTAGTATACAGGTACCACCATACCCTATTTCCCATCTCTTTAAGGTAACTTTTTTTTCTGTAATACCAGCTCCCATCCACAACTAGCACAATGTAGTCAGTTCACTTTGTTACCCAGGCTTCAGTTATTGTACATTATTCTTCTTCTCTACACATCCCCCCCATTGCACCTCATCTTTATCCTTCAGCTGTGCTACCACCACACACTCATTAGTGATACTTCTTTTAAATGGACTTTATGCCAATTTATTCTTTCATGCTGTTTTCTCTGTAATACTCTCCTCTATATACTTTAATCATCAAGCATACTAGAATCCCCTACAATTTAAATCATATCTCAGTCCATGGCATTCACTAGGTTTTCCAGTGCTCGACTGAAAACATAATAGTTCCTGGACAGCTGGCTGATACATTCTGACAAAGTAAATCTGCTGATGGCTACACTGACTGAAAGTAAATCTGCTGATGGCTACAGTGGCCGTCAGATGCCAGTTCTGTACTATTAGCTGATAGAAGTAAATATATAGTAGGGAATGTACATTTATCATGTATTGGCACTTTGACTTCTTTTATGTTTTTATTCACTTTTAATATCTTGTGACTATCATTTACTATTTAATTATACATTATTACTGGAGAAGAACATTATTTATCACTCTAGTTTGGCAAACCTATCATTTACTATTTAATTATACATTATTTATTACTGGAGAAGAACATTAATTATCACTCTAGTTTGGCAAACTGTGGTATCCAGCACTAATAAGTCAGATCTCTATTGCACACTTTTGTTGTTGTGTCTTTCGGCCTTTCCCGGTTAGGGGTCGCCACAGTGGAACTCCGGTCCGCTAATGATTGGCAGTGGATTTTTACATGCCGAGTTGCCAGCCCTGACGCACAACCTTCAATGAAGGTACGCCCATTCACGTATGTCTCCTCACAGAAGATGCTCTAGCTGAGAATCGAACAGGACAACGTCTTGCTGTGAGGCGACAACACTACCGCAGCACCACCACCGCAGATCTCTATTGCACACTACCAGTGACATATACATTTTTAAAATTAATATTTGGTCAAATTAACAGTGTACACTGTTTGGACCCCATCCCAAAATTTCTAAAGTGATGGCAGTATTACCTGGTCAGGAAGAAATCTCTGGCAAACTATAGAATTCTGCCAACATTCGCTAAGTAGTACGTGTGTACACATGGATTTGCGTGTGGTGTGTGCTGTAGCAAGACGCACATTTGCACATAGTGTGCGTACATGTTAACAAATAATTTGTTTGAAAAGCAGTTACCATGGGTAAAGGCCACTGGAAGACGGTGTGGTTCACAGAGGTAATGATGAGAAAGTGCTAAGGTGGTAAGCTAAAGACCAAGCTCTGTAAATGGTCAAGCTGTAGTCCTAAGCTGTCACAGACTCATACCCAGAACAGCAATGTATATTCCTGTTATGCTATTGTGGTCATGCTACATTGGATGAATTGGTTACAGAGTCAGATTTGTATGCACAATACTTTACTTATACCTGTTGAATACCACTGGTATGACTCAATATTATCTCTCTGGTAACCATCCTCTTCCTCCTTTCTCTGCATTTTCTATATGGGGGTCAGGGTGTCATGTCAACAACCACCATCCTTCTCAATTTAATGCCACACGCTTACCAGCTTCAACAGTCATGCCTGACTGCAGCAAGTCTCATCTCACACAAACTGTCCACTTCTTTGCTGGATGCCCTTGTTTCCTTTTGTTTTTTTCCTGCCTGTCCCAAATTTTCTTCACCAGATTGTCTTCTACTTTTCTGCACGTGTACCTGAACCACTGTCATCTGTTCTCTCGGACCTTCTCTGCAACTGGGGCTAATTTGGCTTCTGCACTGATGTTCACTTCTTTGTCTGTCCCACAGTGTGCATCCTACCACTCATCGCATGCACTTCATCTCTATCACCTCTAGCTTCAACTAACACTCTGCCTTTACTGCCCAGGTTTCTGTAACATACAGCAGAACTGGTCATACCACTGTTTTTGTGCACTATACTTTTCAGCTTCTTTGGCATTCTTCTGTCGTACACTACCAGACAGTCTGTGTTAGCTGGCTGCAGTCCCTACGATTCCAGCTTTGACCTCCTCATTCAGACTTCCCTTCTTCTTAACTACCCTTCCCAGATACTTGAAGCTGTTAACCTGTTCCATTATTTTCCTTTGTATCTGTGTTCTCTGCCGCTTCTGATTTCCTCCATTATCTGGCATTACAACTATCTTATCTGTACTCAGTTTCATCTTGTGCGTCTTCAGTTTTGCCTTCCTCTGGTAACCATCATATGTACTTGAGGTAATGGAGCAGATACAAGGAATTCAGTCCCCATCCCTCACATACTCATGTAGTACACTGGCTGACAGTGGTGGGCAAGTGGTGCCATACATGACAACCACAAGGTTATTTATGCATTTACATATATACACAACATTTATATTAAGCAAGGATGCAGTGAAATATAGCCACAAACAGAGCAAGCAGTGCAAAATGCCACATTGGAGAGTGTTGGGAGAGTACTCCCCCAGCAGAATGACATGTGTATGCATACACACACACACACACATATAGATTATATATGTGATGCATCCAACTTCTGTACATGCAATGCTGACTTTATAAAACTCCATACTTTCGCATTTGACTTTCT
This sequence comes from Protopterus annectens, assembly GCF_019279795.1. Classification (NCBI taxonomy): domain Eukaryota; kingdom Metazoa; phylum Chordata; order Ceratodontiformes; family Protopteridae; genus Protopterus; species Protopterus annectens. The sequence goes on from NC_056732.1 coordinate 1,451,377,035, forward strand.
GCTAATAGCCTAAAATAAAATTTACCAACAGATATTCACTCACACACACACACACACACACACACACACACACACACACACACACACACACACACACACACACACACACACACTATACAAATACACATAGTGAAATACTCCTTCAGCCATAAAGATGCAAACATTAATTATTATTATCTTTACCATACATTTTAGGAAGCTAGGACTATAGTTTAAAAATGTGAAAGCATGCCATCTATTAGGTAAAAATGAGGAGTGGCTGATGACCACCCAGCAATTTCTCATACAGGTCTTCCCTTACTAAAATGAATTATTTGCATACTCTAATTTGTGTGGAGCAAGGGAGTGGGGGCAAAATAAAGATCTCACAATTTTCTACAATTAGAAAGCAGATATTTATCAGGCAGTTCATCAGAAAACTGTACTCAAAGAGACGAAAACAGATGCTCAAAGCAGCATACTTCACTGCAGAAAATAAACATAGTAACATTTTCACTAAGGAAGGCAATGTTTCTTGTCAAAAGCACAAAAGATAAAGATTATTATTTTAGGTTTTTGCACCATCAGACATTACTATGACAATAGTTAAAATATAAGTACTTCGATGTTATTAAACTAAAAAACACTAATTTGCTTGAACATTTTTCTCACCCAGTTCATTTTACACTTAAAAAGCAAAGCAGTGCAAGTACAAGAGTAGTTCAGTGCGGTCACACTCAAGCATATTTGGTTTAAGCATTAAAAAGTGCAGTTGTAGTTTCTGGGGGCCATATACTTCATTAAATGGAGGGCAGTTCAATATGAAAAAATGAACAGCTTAAAACTGTACAAAGTTCAGATGTCGACAAAAAGAAAAGATAACTGTATAACTGGTGTTTTTCAAATAAAGCCATCAACTGAAATGGCATGCGGTATACAAGCTAGAAAAAGCTCTGCAGTTTGTATATAAAAAGAGGCACATTAATCATCAGTTATTTGTAGTTTTTCTCTAAGATGCAAAGTATGTTTAGGTTTGGCCACCCCTACATAATCAAAGGAAATTTAGAAAAGATACACTATTCAGACACTGCACTGCATTAATATTTGTAATGGTCTGCCTCATTCTACAAGTCATTATTAACTTATCTCCCTCTAGAGATTCCACAGAAATTGTCAGGCCACCAGTTAATTATTGCTAATTCTAGCAAAACAGAACACCTCCATAACATCTTAACTTCTGAGTTGACAGCAAAATTGTGAAACCAGTAGAAACTAGTCTTTGCTAGGGAGAAAAAAACAAAACAACAAATACAGCAAAGCTGAGCTATAGTGACATGAATAAACTGGTTTCAAACAGTAGGGCAATTGCTAAATGGAATATTTTGCAAGATGACTATAGCATAACCATACAGACTACTAAATGATGTGATGTTACGTACGTACTCTCCAAATGCCATACAGTTCTTTTCTGCTTTATAACTGCAATCTATACTTTGTGCTCAGCAGAAGCCAGTAACACTGTGGAAACTAACTAAATTCAAACAGTATATCCCCAGCCAGTTTTGAACAAAAACATGCACTGTGTGTCTTTCGGTTTTTCCCGGTTAGGGGTCGCCACAGCGGAACTCCAGTCCGCTAATGATTGGCAGTAGATTTTTACGTGTCAAGTTGCCATCCCTGACGCACAACCTTCAACAAAGGTACACCCATTCATGCATGTCTCCACACAGACGATGCTCTAGCTAAGAATCGAACAGGACAACGTCTTACTGTGAGGCGACAACACTACCGCAGCATCACAGGGGGTGAAATCCACAAGATACAACATGAAGACAGTTACACAAGGGCTTTCTGCTGCCTGACTTGCTTGCCTACTGGAAATCCAAGTGGAAGAAACCTCATGAGGCTTGCTCCACTTTTCAAAGGGAAGTGTATACCATTTCTAACTATGTCATGTTAAAGGAAGAAGTAACAGATAAGTAAGCTGTCAAGCATGCACGGATACCTCCACGGGTGCATTTCACACTAACAGAAAAGTAACAAACATTGTTTCAAAGTAATTCTGGAGAGCAACGTCTAGCACTTTAGTGTGTTTTCGGAGTGCAGAATCAGTATCTGACACTAGTATTACCAAAAAAAAAAAAAAAAGTCTCAGACGCAGCGTCTGCAATACAATGGCAATAAGCAGCATAAAGACTGATCACTGTAGAACTGTTATGGGATGTTTTATAAAACAGATCGTGAAAACAGCATGCACAGTGGAGGCAGAAATAGTTTTTGAAGTACAGCTAGAGCTCTGACACTGCAATTTGCATTTTATCATAAAGAAAAACCCATGTTATAATGTCTGCTAAACAACACTTGACAAGTATGCTATTGCTGAATATAACAATACCTGAGACACAGTAAGTTTAAACAGGGATGAATGTATAATACTTGTCAAGTACTCTGCAGCATAATAAACCTAGGATGCACTTCCAATAAAAGCTGGATTTTAATGAATTCCAAATCTTGCATCTGTAAACTACAGCAAACTGGTAGGACAAATCCAACTAGATAATTAACCAAAAATATAGCAATCACTATTATTCAAATGAAGGTTTGGTACTTGTTTTGGGTGGGAGAGGGCAGACTGCTTTATCATGCAGTACTAAAGTAAACAAAATGATAGAAACATGATCATACACCATTTCAAATGGCAGTCCTACTATTCCAATGAAAGACTGCTACTTTTCTCTGGGGGTGACACAAGAAGGTTGTTTCACCTTGCAGCAGTAAATTGAAGCAGACTAATGTCCAGAGCACAATCAGATAACCATTAAAACTGTAGTGGACTCTACTACTCTATTGAGGGGCTTAACTATTTTTTTGTGATAAGGGTAAAAGACACCTTGTATTAACCTGGAACAGTAAACTTAAGCAGACCAACAGCAGGAACACAAATCAAACAACCATTTAAATGTAGTTGTCTACGATAGTCACAGGTTTTTTTTGTAGATATTGGGGGTGTATTGTTTTGTTCTGAGGGAGTTCAATAATTCTTCACAGGCATAACACAATATCAACAGGATAAATATTGGGGGTGTACTATTTTGTTCTGAGGGAGTTGAACAATTCTTCACAGGCATAAGACAATAGCAACAGGATAAGGGAGTACCACAGGAGCTATGAAATAAGCAAACATATTGTTTAGTGTGATTGCAATAACTGCCTTAGCAAGACAGAGTCAAGTGACATCCAGGAGGCATTACACTCATTGCATTACTTCTATTTAAGGGGTAAAATAAAACATTTCAAAGCTTTACTAGAAAAGCTCACCTACACTGCTATACTTTGCTGTGAAGGAAAGGTTAGTATGCTTTTTATTTGTTGTATTTTGTATTACTTTATTGCCTTTTTATATTTTGAATACTGTGATTTGTTTTCTTTACCTTGAGTTTTACTTGTATTCTGCTTTTAACTGCATATTAAAACTTCAAAAGAGACCACAGCTCTGTCTCTTGTGAGTCAGGCAGAAATTTATTCCCCACCATCCCACCCTGTTACTACTGTGTTCTTAAATACCACTGTCTTTCTAGTTGCCTGCCTCTTATGTTAATTTGACCATATATCGTCCTCTCTGCTTTCACTGGCTTGTGTGAGTAAACATAAAATTATCATTTTGTGAAATCACTCCCCTTCAACTATTTAAATTTATTGGCCATCCTACTGTATTCCATAGTACTAGAATACAAAAGTAACCACCCCTTTCAATCTATTTGCTGTTTTAAAAATAGTGACTCTCCACTAAAACTTACCTTTTCAGACAGGTTAAACTTAAGTTACCTACTTTCACATCTAACTTCTCTAGTGCACACTGCAGTGTTTAGGATAAACTATTTTTTTCATCTTACCTTTAAGCATCCCTGTGACTTGTACTTGCTCTAATACCAGCTGGAAAGCACTAGGAAGCCTTAAACTGATACAAGCACTCAACTCTCCTTGTTAATAAGGAGAAATGAATCATACGCACTAAACAGCCTATAACTACAAAGTACCTTGCTAAGGTAAGGGAAAACAGCTCCTGTACTTTACAAAAAAAAGCACCAAACCAGGCATGTCCAAGGGTCAGCTTCTGGTGATTTCTTCTGTCCACCTGGTGAATCTGGGCATACTGGGGCAATGCAGCAATTGCCTCATGTACACAGACAACGCTCTCCTCCTACCACCCAACACTACAACCTGTGAGAGATGCACTTACATAACCAGACTGGAAGCAAAGCTCTCTCCACCCAAGATTGTGCTAGACAGTCAAGAGGAGAAGGTTAACACCCGCACTACACCTCAAGCAACACACAGCCCTCCTAAACTCACACCAACAACACCCACACATAGGAACACTAAATCCACATATGCGGAGGCCCTTAACTGTAACCTGCCCAAGCAACAAGGACCTCCGAAGCTGAAACGCAAACAAACACCAGTCACAATCAAAGTGTCACATAGCTCACAACACCAGTGTGCCACCAAGCAATAGGCCCTAAGGCAAGACAACGTACCCAACACTTTAGTCATAGGTGACTCTATAGTCAGGCACACGGATGTCCCACTCACCACGCTGAACAAGGAGAAAATTACAGTCAGCTGCCTGTCGGGTGCCAGGATCCACCACATAACACATGCACTCAAGTCACTCCACAACAAGTACAGATATGACTCTGTCATTGTCCATGTTGGAGTGAATGACTTGAGATGTACCTCCCTGGACTACATGAAAAGAGACATGGAAGAGCTCTCGGATCATGTGGCCCAGGCAGGTATGGCCCTAGCACTGAGTAGCATCCTGCCTTCGCCCAGAATGATACCACAATATAAGGACAAAATGACTGACTTCAACAATTGGCTAAGCTTCTGGTGTCATTCAAAGGTGATCCAGTATCTGTTTGCCTGGGACGACATGATCGACAGACCACGATGCTTTGCCAGAGATGGCCTGCACCTGTCGCCCCTGGGATTCGGGTTACTGGCCAAGGCTCTTGCCACCCCTATAGTGCCTTTTTTAGGCAAAGTTCAAAGGACAAAACCACCACTGTAACAGGTACAAGCATGCAAAATCTGAAGGTAATGCTACTCAATGCTAGAAGTCTAAACCTCAAAAATGCACTGTCTCGAGGCACTCCTAAAAATGGAGAACATTGATATCTGTGCAGTAACTGAGACCTGGGTCAAGGCTCCAGAGAGCACCCCTGCAATACCAGGCTACAACTCTTACCACACTTTCCGTTCACCAGGATCGAAACAATAAAGGTGGAGGAGTGTCCATATTCACCAAGGATATTCACACCACCAGGCTAGTTGCCCAACACAATGCATCTGAACTAGTCACCCAACACAATGCATCTGAAATTCTCCAGGTGCAACTAACACTAGGTAATACTGCAATCTAAATTGTAGCTTGCTACAGATCCCCCATCATGCCCCAAGATTCTCACTACACCTTTCTAAACACACTGGAAAATATTAAGATACAACCAAACATCCTAATACTGGGCGATTTCAACTACCCTGCCATTAACTGGGAAAACTACTCGTGTACCAACACCTTTGCCCAATGGTTCTTGGAATTAATAAATTCCAATGCCCTGGACCAACTAAATCCACAGTCCCACCAGGAGCTCCAATATCCTAGACCTGGTCATTACCAACATGGGAAATCGATGCTCCACACCTATGGTCACCCCCTCATTGGTCAGGTCTGACCATAAGCTAATTACCCTTAATATCCACATCCCACCCCCACCCCCCAGTAAGGAAACTGCCATAAAAAACTTCTCCAAAGTCAACTTCATGCTACTCAAGTCAGAAGTGACAAACCTCATGACACCCATGCAGACGGGAACTGAAAGTTCGACTGCTGAGTCCTACACTAAGGTGCTGTACAAGCACATCCACTCATGCATGAATCGTGCCATCCCAAATAGAAGCAAGATGCTCTCCTCCAAAAAAAAGGACGCCAATCTGGTGGTCCCCTGCCATAAACAAACTTTACAACAAAAGGAAGAAAATGTTGCAGAAAAGAGGAAAATCCCAGGATGCAAAAAACTCCCTTACCAGCCTCAGTAAGAAGCGGAGATCCCTCATAAAATCCTGCAAAGCTAGTTACGAAAATAAAATTGCCAAAGATTCCAAAGACAACCACAAGGCATTCTAAAACTATGTCAAGAATCTAAATGGCAATGCTCAGATCTGCTCTGAGATACAACAGAATGGCATTAAATATACTGATCCCAAGGATATTGCCAATATTCTGGCAGATCGATTCAGTGCCAATGTCACCTCCCTCTCACCCCCTAAACGGCCCACCTCAATACCGGAAGATTGCCAAATTCCAGTAATAACAGCCACACAGGTAAAAAACGCACTCTCCAAAGCTAAGAATATAGCATCCTTGGGACCAGATGACATCCCGGGCTGTGTACTACATGAACTACAAAATGAACTGGCACCTCACCTAAGTGTCATGTTTAATCATACCCTCACCTCAGGCTTCGTGCCCACTGAGTGGCGCACAGCTACAGTTATCCCACTCCACATGGGAGATCCACCTTGCATCCCGGGAACTACTGCCCCATCAGTCTGACGAGCTTGATCTGCAAGGCCATGGAACGTATTATCATGGAACTTATAAACAAAGACAGTGGCAACCTTCAAACACTGAACCCCACCCAGTTTGGGTTCGTGAAGGGCCGATCTTGTCTCCTGAACCTGATTGACTTCTTCAAATCAGTCTCCAGAGCCGTGGATGAGGGTAAGGCAGTCCACACAGCCTATCCGGACCTCGCCAAGGCCTTTGACACCATCCCCCACTCTGGAATCATAGATAAACTTACTAAGCTGGGAATTAATCCCTACGTCACTCGAGAGAACCCACACTGTAAAAGTAGCGGACTTCAAATCCAGTTCCAGACAAGTGGAGTACCTCAGGGTTCAGTCCTGGGACCGCTCTTGTTTGACATCTACTTCTCTGAAGTACAGGCCAACATTAAGGGACTCTGGCTAACACAGTTCTCAGATGACTGCAAACTGAGAGCCATTATTGAAGGGCCTTACAGAGACAGATGCTTGGTGCCAGAGCCATGGGCTCAAGCTCAATGCCAAGAAATGTACAGTTATCCCCTTTGGGAAAAAACATGTACCCATGAACCACCACATAGGTGGCAGTACACTAAACACCGAAAGTGTGATAATAGACTTAGGGACACAAGTGGACAGTGGAATCACCTTCAATAACCACATAGCCACAACAGTCAGGAAATCCTTCCATGTGGTACACCTCATCACTAAGGGCTTTTCATCCAGAAAAAAGGAGGTTATTGCCGCACTGTACTCATCCCTCATTAGACCCATTATAGAATAAAACACCCCATTTGGTATGTACCTCTCAAAACATCTGCAACAACTGGAAAGGCTGCAGAAATACCTCACTAAAAGAATCACAGGCCTAAAGCAGATGCCCTATGCTGACCGCCTTAAAAAACTCCAGCTATACTCTGTCGCATATCGTCTACTCAGAGGCGATCTCTGCTTAACATACAAGGCCATGTCAAACCCAGAGCTGTTGGACATGCAAAACTTAAAGAAATCCCAATCCCTCAGAGCCCCACACTCTCCAGGGATCTAAACCTTGTCATCACAATAAACAAAACATGCTGGAGGGATAGGTTCCTGACCCAGAGACTCCCCAGACTCTGGAACAGACTATCCATACATGTCAAGCAGAGCACCTCTTTGGCCCTCTTCAAAAGGAACCTTGACGATTGGATGGGAGAAAGGAAATTCACCCCTCGGATCACGTCAGTCGCCCTGCTAGACAGGGTCCAGAGAAGTAAATAGTGTGGGAAGAAATAGCCAGGGAATTGTTATGGCTAGGCTTGTATAGGCCCTAGGGCTGATAGCCTAGTACCAACATATGAACTAACGACACACTGCAATATGAATTACATATTCTTCTTACACTTAAAGCTTACATTAACCAAGAACACATATACAAATACATGGAGCACCATGAGGATTACTGTCCAATATTTGAAAAAAGACTGTTTTGTTAAAATACCTTTCATACATCAGAAAGATGCTTAGGATTTTGTTAAGCACATATAGGTCCTGTTAAGCTCTAGTCTTGTGCAAGATATAAAAGCAAACCGTGACAGCCAAGAGTACAGTGGCAGAAGGTTAAACAGCTTAAAGTGCAACAGAGTCAAGTACTGAACAGCTATTTAAAGTAATTAGTTCCTCAGTTGAACAATGCCTCTGCCTGCTCTCTGTGTAGCACACCAAAGTATTCTACAGCTTGGTTGTAAAGCACTTTTGTGCTTCTATATTTCTTTCCTTCTTGTGACTAGTAGTACATCGAGCCAACAGAGCTCCATGCACTACAAAAAAATGATGCTCGGGTCTCTCCAATCATAACCCTTTATTACGTGCGCTCTACTTGGATGCCAAGATGCACTTCTTGATCATTAGTTTGCTCCTCTCCAGCTGAATGTCTTAACATCCATGTCTCAAAACACAAGTTGGTTATGATCCAACACCCAATCATAATCTTCTATATATTGACTATACTAGATTATACAAGGGAAGTCACATGTAATATAGTATTTCTTTTAAGGTAGACATGTATAAAATAAAAACAGAAAGACAAATGCAATTATAATATACAATACAATATAACAGCACCTTTATAACTCAGTCTTTGTTTTCATATCATAACAATTAACAAAAGCAGCGTCAGTGGTACAACAGGTAATGCACTCGACTTTGGTGCTGTAAGATCAGAACATTGTGGATACTATTCTTAACACCAGAGGTACTTCGATTAAAATTTCACAATACTAATAATACAGTGCAGCATGGGGAGGGGGTGCCACATTCCTGAGTGTGCAGTCATTCCAATGAGATGTTAAACCAAGGTCCCATCAGCCTAATCGGTGGTAGCTCAGGTCGATATAAAAAAAGATTCCACAGCACTTATTGAAAAAAAAGAAGACTGGGGCAAATTCCCAGGTGTCTCTGCCAAATTCCCACTAGTCAGTGTGAATACTAGCTCAGGTCTCCCCTGAAGAGAGGACACTAACCTAGTGTAAATAAAAATTATTCCATTTGGCTGCTTTTAATAAAACTCTACTATATTTAGATGATTTACAATAATCAGCAAATTATGATTACTCATAGCTGGTAGACATCATCAGGTAGGCACAGTCACTATGTATGGTAACCATGGTATTTGCTGGCACATAGACAAAATCAGAATATATGTATAAATCACATTGTGTAACAATGGCTGGATGACAAACCTGAAACACCTCTTGGCTTGAACTGTCCCTTAAGGACACCAATTCATTCTGTTAATATTCTTGGCCAAAACTCGTCATTACATACTCTCATTATATTTAACATTCTTAAGAGTGTTTCATGTATTCACTGTAATAGGAGATTAGGCATGCAGCAATTTTGGCGCAAAAATCACGGATTGATTTGAGCACTCAGAACTGAAAAAAACATATGTCAAAATTCAGCACAATCTGAACCTGCCTGCAGCACTACAACAATTTTAATTTTGTCCATATCTGTATTTAACAGTTATCCACCCTCTTTCTATGCAACTGATATTGTGCTTCTGCCTAGAGATGTTTTGAATAAAAGCCTTCTCATTCTGCTGTACCAAAGCACTATTTGTTTACAGACATAGATTACAAACACCACTTTATTTTGTGAATCCATATTACTGTTTATCAGCACAGTATAGCATCTCATCCTTTCCATGAGAGCAGAACAGACAGCAGTTTGTTCATTGCCACTTTTGCCTCTCATATTTTCATTACAGGAAAGTTGAAGCTTTTTTTTTTTTTTTTACATCAACTTACTAGGTTTGCACAAAACTTTCTTACACACTAAGGAATCTATTTTCCCATCAGAGGATAACTTTTTAGAAGGAACATCTTACACAACCTATGATTTGACAAAATGTCTCCAGAGTTACCAACCAACACTTCAAATTAATTCAGGTTATTAAATGTTCAACAATATATGATAAAACTACAGGTAAAGCTTGAACTTTGGATTTCACATGGGACAGTAACCCTGAAAAAATAAAACAGGCTGGAATTTTCCGATTATTCAACTTAATCAATCAGTGACTTCATAAAAATAACTAAAGATCAGCACCCAAACTCTCTAAGAAACCTTACTAACTTCAACAAGGACACTTTCATTGAGACCCTGAAAGATTGCAACTACACCCTACCATTAAATAATGCTGTCTCATATCTTCAATACCTCCTTTCTACAAGTTTTAAATCAACAGGCATCTCTGCAATATAAACTGACTATTACAACTGCACCCTGTCTAACAAATACTTAAATACACCCACACAAGCACGCACACAGGTTCTTTTAGACAAAAAGAACACAACAGCACCGACAACATATACCAGTAATCCCAAACTGTTCTGTTCTACTGTAAAAAATCTCCTAAACCATGTACCAAGCCTAACCCCTAACCCTCTTCAAAGGAAACTAATGCATTCACAGTTTATAGTTTCAATGTGCATTTATAGCCACTACCACTCAAGCAGCCAAAATACTGCCTTCTCACCTCAAGTTGCAGTACTAAGACAAAACTTCTCATTTTCTCAACGAATATACAAGTATTAAGCCAATTTTATGGTTGAATAACATCAAGGGCAGTTAGTATGGTTTTGTCACTTTATTTCACTTGTTGTGTTTTGTTGTTGGTTTACGTATATTATCATGTGGTACATCATACGCTTTTTTAATCTTATTATGTAATTGTTTTATATGATTGTTGGTTATGTCAAGACATTACGGCATTTGTTATATATACAATTTTTAATACGTGTTTCAGTGTTAGTTTTTTATATATAGAATAAACGTACATGTACAATATAGGGTGTATATATGTGTAACATGGTACACATGCATTAATTTAGGGTTACATATATACACATTTGGTGTATACATTTACACGTTATTATATGTACAACACAATTGTGTAATCACCAGTTGATTATTTATGTATTTATATATATACACATATTTGACATTTAATTAGTTATTTATTTATTGGATACAGATGCTAATATGTTTTTATTGTTTCCCCTTGTTTTTAAAATAATTTATTATATAGTTCAACTTATACACATGTCATTAGTTAATTTTTTATAACATTAATTTATACAATGGTTATTCTTAGATTTAAATTATTAACATCAACTTAATATAAAAATTACAAACCAAATATGTTTCACACATATAAATTTCGTAACATTTTTTACACATAGGTTGGTTTCAATTGTATTATAATATGTTCAGAAAATCACCTATATATATTATTTTTATATGTACTATTTATATTGGCAAACATTTAGTGTTCAATACCAAGCATTTTTATTACAAGAGGGGTCCATGGTTCTGGGCATTAACATACACTTCAACTTAGTTGCATTGCTGCTTTAAGATTTTAAAATGTTTCATATGCATCTTATTGGTTAACAGGCTCATTAAGTAGGTTTGTGCACAATATTTAAGAGTTTTGGTTGCAATTTGTGGTGTTCTGATGAAGTTCGTACAACGGACGAAACCTAGGTCGACGTTTTCATATGGTTGTGGTTTTATTCAATAAACTTGTTTGGAGCGTTTATGGGCCTGGAAGTTTTATTGGACAACAGCAGCATATTCATTTCTGTTACAGCTGTCCCCTGTCAGTTGTGGTAACTTTCTTCCTGTTCAGTATATACAGTTGTCGGTTTCCAGTTTACCAAAACTTCTCATTTGAACCAGTCTCAATTGCTACAATAAAGAAACACTTGAATAAACTAAAACCCACTACACTAGCAGTAGACAATAATGCTTTAGAATAACTTAAATTAGGAGCAGATGGAATAAACTAGTTTCTGAATAATTAAACAGATCCTTACATGAATCTTATGATCCAAAAATACTGAAAAAGTATTTTAAAATCACTCCAATACACAAGAGGGAATTCCTCTGAGCTTTCAAACTCTTGACCCATTTCAATACTCCCTCCACTATCTAAAGTGCTAGAAAGATGCATCACCCATCAAACTCAAAACTTTGTCTCATCTCCCTCACAACGTGGCTTACATGGCTTCTGCCCCATCACATTTTCTAGAGAGTCAACCAAATAAGAAATATTGGTAACCCTGCCACCACCTTATTTCGGGACCTCTCAAAGGCATTTAATACAATATGTCACCCCCTCCTCCTCAAAAAGCTCTCACAGTTGCACCTAATCAACATGGCCACTGAATGTTTTAATAGTTGCATCAGCAGCCATAAACAATCTGTCTAATGGTGGGACTTCTACTCTCCTGCCAGTACAAACAGGAGTGCCAGAGGTCAATACTAGGCCCCAACTCTTACTTAATATACTCATAAATGACATGCACAAGGCAGGCAAACATGCAACAATCATACAATATGCTGATGACTCAACTCGTTTGCTTGACCCTGACCATATCCCATCTTCAACTAACCACCCAAGACAACGACTCTTTTTCGGAGACCTGGCTAGAACAATCCCAACTACTCCTGAATCCCCACACATATACACACAAAAATAATCACATTTATCCCTAGTAACCTTCCACCAACTACCACTGCAAGAAAAATTATCATTATAAATTAACAAATTTGACAAACATATCAATGGTGTTGTCAAAAAATATATAAACAAACAAAAAAATGTGGTAAATTTATTATTTAACATTTGTTGACCGGGAAAGTCCAACTAGGACAGAGCATATTTTCAGAAGACCTGGGGAGAAACACTCCAGATGCATGTCTTTGGAATGAGGGAGGAAACTGGAGTACCCAGAGCAAACCCACACAAACACTGGGAGGACATGCAGACTCCACATAGAAGGCACCACAGCAGGGAATCTAACAGGAGAACCGCTTGCTGTGAGGAGACGTTAACCGCTGCACCACTGCACCGCCCAATTAGTATTATTTTAAAAAGCCAAGCCATATCTCACTGACCACAGCAGGAAGATAACTGTAATAACCCTCTTACTTTCAAGCTTGCTGTATGCATCTGTAGTGTTCACTAATCTGCAAACTACACTAATGAACAAACTTGAAAAAAAAAGTGTTAAAATAAGTAAATTTACATCCAATCTTCCATAATCAACCATCACTGCATGCCCCTGCAAAATCTGAACTGGCTAGAAAGTACAGTCATGTACACTTACCATAAATGTAGATGTTTGAGTGTATTCACTGCTGCAGTCATTACATTTGGGTTATCTGCTTGCAGTAGCCCTCAGTCGGCCTGATTAACAAAGTCTTGGGTCCTGCGTCGGTTGCTGTCCCTTATTCCATGACGTCAGGTTGTCAGGGGTATAAAACATGCAGCCAATGCCATTACATCAGTTTTTCTTTCCACAGATGTCAGGCGCCCCCCCTAATGGGAAGCAATTAAATCTATAAATACAAGGATATACCTCCAACAAAAAAGCAATACACCAAAAAGCTTTTGAGCATAGTAAGGGTAAAGTAGAGGTATAGCCAAAAGAAGAAAGGGGGCTGGAGGGAGGGTAACCAGGACTGCAACAGTGAATACACTCGGACATCTACATTTATGCTAAGTGTACACAACTGTACTATGTTCTTCGTGTTTCACTGTTGCAGTCATTACATTTGGGTAGATTCCCAAAGCTAAGGTTGGGAGGAGGAATTTAAATAGAATTAGGACCAGCTATAAGGCCCTGCAAGACTGCAGTGGCAAAGTCAGCTCTGGATTTAGAGAAAATTGGCAAATGATAATGCTTGGTGAAAGTATGTACAGAACTCCAGGTAGCAGCTTCTAGGATGTCCCTGGTAGGGATGCCTCTGAGAAAGGCTGTAGAGGTAGATGCAGCCCTGGTTGAATGGGGTCTGATGCCCTGTGGGATAGGTTTTCCATGGTGCTTATAGCAGAAATGAATGCAGTTGCCCATCCATTTTGAAATGGTTTGCTTTGAAATAGCTTTCCCCTCTGTCCCTGCAGCAAATGCCACCAGCAGCTGTTCAGACTTCCTTTGAGGTTTAGTCCTGTCCAAGTAGAATCCAAGTTATCTGTGCATATCTAAGGAGTGCAGTATCCATTCTCCTTTGTTCTGTGGGTTTAGGAAAGAAGGTAGGCAAATGAATGGACTGATTAAGAGCCACACTGGATATCACCTTGGGCATGAAGGAGGCATTGGTTCTGAGGGACACCTTGTCCGCATGAAAGATGATGAAAGGCTCCACTGTCATAAGGGCCTGTAATTCAGATAGTCTTCTTGCTGAAGTGATTGCTAAAATGAAAGCTGTTTTCCAAGAAAGGCATTTTAAATATGCAGTAGCAGCTGGCTCAAAAGAAGGAAGAGTGAGTTTCTCCAAGACAATGTTAAGGTCCCAGGCTGGATTTGGAGCTCTCCTGGGTGGCCTTAAATTTTTGGCCCCTCTAATGAACTGCTTGAGTAGTGGGTGAGAGAAGAGGGAAGGCCCTGTGTTATAATGAGCTGAAATGGCTGAGGCATGAATTTTGATGGAGGAAAAGGACAAGCCCTTATGAAGCATCTCAGTCACGTATTGTAGAATCTGAGGTAAATTGGGCGCTGCTGCACTCATCCCTTGAGATTGGTTCCAGGAACAAAATCTTTTTGCAGCATAAGATTTTCTAGTACTAGGCCTCCTTGCTTCTAAAATGATATCCATCACTGATTTACTGAGGGATGGTAAAGGAGAGATTAGATAATTAGCCAGGCTGCTAGGTTCAGGGTTTGCAGCTGAGGGGGCAGAATCTGGTTCTCTTGCTGAGAAAACAGGGAAGGAGTCTGAGGCAGGTGCCATGGGGCCAAGCATGACACACTGCTCAAGAGGGGGTACCAGTGTTGGCATGTCCAGTCTGGTGCAATTAAAATCGTCCTCTGCTTGTCCTGTTTGATCTTTAGTAGTACTTTGGAGAGCAGAGGCAGAGGAGGAAAGGCATAAACTGATAGGTTTTTCCAGCTGAAGGACAAAGCATCCACTTTCCAAGCTAGCTTGTGGGGAATCCTTGTGCAAAATTTGTTCAACTGATGGTTCTGGGGGAGGCAAACCGGTCTATATCTGGGCTCCCCCATTTGCTTGTCAGCATGTTGAAAATCCTTGGTTCCAGTTTTCACTCATGTGGGTCCATGAGGTTTCTGCTTAGTCAGTCTTCCAGTGTATTTAGTTTTCCTGGCAGGAATTGAGCTTGTAGATTCACTTGGTAGCTCAAGGCTGTGTTCCACAACGCCATGGCTAGTCTGCAGAGGGGGTAAGAATGTGTACCCCCCCTGGTTTTTATGTACAACAATGACAGTGGTGTTGTCCGTCTTTACCATTGGTTGCCCTGGAAGAATGTGGTCCTTGAAGGCTGTCAGAGCATTCTGTACAGCTAACATTTCTTTTTGATTTACGTGCAGGTGCATTTGACTTGGTTTCCATTTGCCCTGAATGCACTTTCCTGCCAGGTGAGCCCCCCATGCATAGTTTGATGAGTCTGTTAAGGTTTGGGCGGCAGGGGCTAATGTGAATGGTAGTCCCTTGTTTTGGTGGCAGGCCTCTGCCCACCAGAGGAAGTCTAGGCATAGACAAGGTATGCTAGGAATAATTGCTTCTAGATCCTGAGAATGCTGGCACCATAGGCTTTTGAGATACCACTGTAGTTTTCTCAAATGCAGCCTTGCATATGGAATTTGAAGAATGCAGGAGGCCATGAACCCCAAGGCTTGCAGTATTTGCCTTGCAGATAGCGTTTTTTTGTGGCCACTTGTTTGAAGTAGGTTGTCAAATGAATCCGTTTCTCTGGCGTGAGGAAAGCCATCTGGGAAGTTGTATTCAAGCTTGCTCCCAGGAATATAATTTGTTGACAGGGTACCAGGTGTGATTTTTCGTTTATGGTGTACCCCAGACAAGTCAAGTCAGCACCCTTTGAACAAAAGCCAGATGATTCAAAAGTATGTCCTGGCTTTCTGCCTGAATTAGACAATTGTCCAGGTATGGGTATATTTGAATATTTCTTTGCCTGCAAAATGCAATGACTGGAGCTAGGCACTTTGTGAATACCCTGGGCACAGTAGACAAGCCAAAGGGCAGTGCAGAGAACTGATAGTGCATGTAGCCTGCTTTGAAGCGTAGGTAACATCTGCAAGACTTCCTGATAGGGATGTGCAGGTATGCTTCTTTTAAGTCTAGTGTTGCCAACCAGGCATCTTTGCTTAGCATAGGAAGCAGCTGGTGAAGAGTCAGCATCTTGAATTTTGGAATCACCAGAAAGGGGTTTAGAGTAGAAAGGTCCAGGATAGGATTCCAATAATTGTCTTTTCTGGGTACCAGGAAAAGTCTCGAATAGAAACCTTGTCCCTTTTCCTCTTCTGAAGGGGTAGGATTTTTAGCAGTAGAAGCCTTAATGCCCTTGGGTCCCTGAGAGATAGTCTCTGGATCCGCAATAGCATTTTTAAAATGGAACTTGTGTGAATTAGGAACCCTGTAATATCTGTCAGGTCTTCTGGGAGCAGGAGGCAAAGAATCAGGGGCCAAACTAGATTCCGAAAAGGCATCATCAACAATGTCTAGTACAGGAGGTATAGCTAAAGGCCTTTGCTGAGGCAGGAGTAAGAAATCCCTAAGCCTCTTTTTTAATCAGAAAAATCCTGGCTTTCTCAGTGGAAATGCTCCCTTAAGAGTATGTAAGGTTTCATCAAAAGAAAAATCCTCTGGAGGGGAAGCAGACGGAATAGAGTCCTCTGCATCAGAATCCTCCTAAGTAGATGTGGGTAAATCCAGATCATCAGAAAAATCAGAATCCTGGTCAGAAGATTCATGAACAACTTCAGTCCTAGGTCTCTTAGAAGGGGGTGGTTGGCTTCCCTCGATTAGAGTTGTAAGATCTTCAGCCATTCTTATCATTTTTTTTTTTAGGCATAGAGGCCTGAGCATGCAGCCTGGGCGTCGGTTTCTTAGGCATGGTTCGTGGTTTAGGCCTACATGAAGAAAGAGGCATCAGTTTAATATGCAAGTCCGTAGGCTTGAATACACCCCCAGAAGCCGATGCCTGCACAGTGGCTCCGGACCCATCCAAGGCAGAGACATCCGCAGGTTCCACAGTTGAAGCATCTTGCGGCATACCGGACTCCGAATGGGTCTCAGTAGAGGCCTGCGAATCAGAAGTAGCGGAGGGGCTGCAAAAGCGCCTCAGTGAGTACTGGCGACTGGCTTACGAGAAGCATTGTCGGCAGCTTTGGACCTAGGCGGCCTGTCTCTGTCTTTATCTTTGCATTTTTTCAGAATACCGGTAATTGGATTGCTAACAAACGACATTTCTGGATAATTGAACCGAGAACCGAAATATTTAGAGGCGAAAATATACAGACGATGAATAGTGCTCCGATTAAATAAGGCATAAAACCGACAGTAAGGTACATCGTGTTCACGGCCTAGGCAAGGAATACAGTACGAATGAAAATCTTTGTGAGGTATTTGTTTTCCACAAGTAATGCAATTATTAACTTTTACTGACATCGGTAAGGAGCAAGAAAAATTTTCCCCAATGGGGTACTTGGCTTTAGTTGAAGACTTCGTTTCTGAAACTCGAAAACTTCAGGAGTCAGCCGACCGGCACTTGCGAACTTGCTTCTGCTTCGGGCACCGCACGGCAAGAAAGACTGAAGTAATGGTGTCGGCTGCATGTTTTATGCCCCTGGCGACCTGACGTCATGGAAGAAGGGACTGCAACTGAAGCAGGACCCAAGACTTTGTTAATCAGACCAACTAAGGGCTACTGCAAGCAGATAACCCAAATGTAATGACTGCAACAGTGAAACACGAAGAACAGCTGCCATACCACATATTTATTTATTGCTTTTATTTACAAAGCAACTCCACCTGGGCATAAGACCCATTTTAGACCTGGGAGAAATGCTCCGATTTCTATAAAAAAGTTACAGGAGGATACCTTTTCTTACAAAGTATATACAATAATAAACACAGATATAAAACAAAAAGTAACTGGAATAGCTACACTTTTAGATGATGTTTGTTTTTTTACAACCAATACCTATATTGCTCTAAGGCAGATGATAAAGCAAAAGGAGGGAAAGACGTAAAAAAAAATTATAAAAACGTGGAATGGAGATACTTGGTAGGAGACATAAAAAAAAACAGAGTGAATGTGGAAAGGATCTATAGGAGGAAATCAAAATAAAGGTTATCTTGGACATGGACAAGTGCATAGCCAGGAATTTGGTAGGTGTGACTTTTGTTGTTTTTTTGAATAATTTGAAAACAAGCTGTTGCTTGAGTGATACCATACTAACATCTGTAAATGTTCTGAATCTCCAGGATAAAAATGCCCATCTATTCAGAATTCCCACTTCTTACCTACTAAACCATTTCTTCATAACAGTCTGTGCTTTACTGATGAGGGTTTATTGCATCCCCACCATTAGAAATGCACCTTTTGTTATTCTCTTATTATATAATATATATATATATAAATATATATATCAGGATGAATATAGATTCATACCACATTACATTAGCTCCCATATTTTTACTCTTCGCTGCTTAGTAATGCTGTTACTTTGATCATTTTTAACGTTAATAAAGTTCTGTAATGTTGCTCTAATCTCACTTCTTGGAACGTACTACAATTTATAACTTTGTAAGATATTTCTTTTTTATTCCATTTTAATGAATTCCATTATTTTGTACGTCTTCCTTCAGAGCTTGTTTAAACTTTTTGAGACTGCACATTTACTATTTCTTGGAGCTTTTCTCACTGGGTCTTCACTGAAAACAGGCAATGTACAGCATTAGATTTTTTTCTGTGAACAAAAGAAACTGAAATAAAATAAAATACCACAAAGATGTTTTATTTCTGGAGAAATATAGGCACAGGGCAATATTTTTCTATAGGTGCAACAGTTCTTCAGTGTGAACAATTCAGGAACTAGTCATCAAGACTTTGTTTTCATGTATGTTTCTTGTACACTTTTCTACAGACAGTATCTAATAAGCTTCAATGCTACATAAAAGCTCCACTGTTTATAAATGCCTCCTGCATACTAACTACATAATCATTTCCTTTCTTCTGCATTTACTTCTCAACAAGCCTGACTTATTTGCCCACCAAGCTTGTAAAAAAACACTGTACATTTCAAATGCAATATACTTTTCTTCAGAAAGTACAAAGTGATTTTAAACTTAAAGACAGAGCACTTCACAAATGCAAGAAATGTCATATCCATATACCAGTATTCTTCTTCACTGTTGCAACACACCATATTCTAAACTGCCTTCAACAGCCTGCTATGATTCTACTATACACAATATAGAGCTATCAACTTTACACCGAACAATCTCTATAACAATTTTTTTCTTTCACTCCAAAAGATCCTATTTGCTAGAGTTCCTGCTTACTAACAGTCAGTTCTTTTAAATGGAAGTAACTTTCCCAGTACACTTTTCTTCTGAGTTACAGGGTAACAGAACAAAAGTAAACATGTTACAAGATTTACATTTGTGTAACAGTACTTGTGACCTATTCCGGACCACCATACTATTACAGCTCTATCTTGCGATTGTATTTGTATGTTTTAAAGTACATCCTAAACAATGCAGGCATCATTTTCCAATACTTCCTTTTCAGAATTTTCCATTTTCCTCAGAAAGCCAGTGTAACAATTTTGTTCAGCACAATTTTCCACTGTTGTTTCCAAACACAGATACTGTGCTGCCACAAAGTGTACCCAACATTCTGCATATTTCAGCAACAGATTCTTAAATAGGGGAAATTTCTAGCAGATTTCCCCAAGTCACAGATAATTTGAAACTGCAGTGCTTTAGAGGTCTTTGGTTTTACTTCCACATATAACATGGAGTAAACCATTTTTTTTGCATTTTGAAAAATCCAACAAAACACTGCAATATCAGCTTCAGTAATTTATTTCACCAGTATTCTTGAGCACATGCTTCATGCTGCTGGAAACATTTTCCCACTGCTTTTATTTCAGCAGCTTATTGTATTCACCATGCACAGCTTTGGTAAGCAAACTTTCAGATATTTGCTATGCAGTTATTTTGGCAAGCAACACTTTAGCTATTCCATATCAATTTAACACATTCCGCAGTACATATCCTACCTACCACTGCTTTCCATGTTAAACCAAGAATTACAATTTCAGTTGTTTTACTCAAATCAGAGTCTGCCTTCTGGTTCACTACTTGGGCGTTGCAAAGAGAGTCCTGACTATTCAACACTCAATCAAAAATTCATTCAACAATGCTTCTTTGAAAGGATTGCTTAGTCTCCAACCCCACCATCATTTCAACACACTCTAAAGTATACCTTTGCACTGTGGTTATCCATAGCAGAAAAATGTCCCCAAAAAGTAGTAATTCCTTAGAAAGCACATACCCAGATCTCTCTCTCTTGCTTACTATCTGTAGGTGGATGTGGTAATGCATAAAGAGCGGCAGTTTTATTTTCTTTTGGTGAAGAAAAATTTACATGGCATTAGTAAGTGCAGGCAGATGTGCGAGAATGAAAGACAATGTAGCCTGGCATATTCCTGAACAAACTTAACAACAGCCATCAGCATGATATATAAACATGGTGGAGACACTTAAAAATAGGTGCAGTTTTACATAAAGAGGACATACTTGGCAAAACACTCAAGTAAGCACATTTTTATGCAGTTTAGGTTTTGTGTGTCTAATACAAAGAGCTCAATACTCAGAACTCTCCTTGGTCAGCAACAAGCCAATGTCTCTCCAATAATCTAGTACAGTGAGACAAAAATGCCACCAGCCTCTCTCGCCCCTCACCACCAAACTTGCTCAGTTAAATCCTCAACTTTCTTCATGCAAATCTTTCAAGTAATACAATGAACTCACTCAGAGTTAGTAGTTTAAGCCTAGATCCTGCTTCTACTTGACAGCCAAATGTCCCTGCTTCTCAAACTCTTGCCCTCCTTTATAAGATGAGGCATTTGGCCTAGTCCACTCATGGCAAGCACATGGGATCCTCCTCCCCACATACCACAAAATTGCAGACTGCAGCTTTACATACCTGACAGCAGAAACTGGGGGGAGTTATATCTCAATACATGGCTGTATGTATATACAAAGAGTCCCTGGCAGAAACTGGGGGGGGGGGGGGGGGGCTATATCACAACACATGGATGCACATATATACAAACCATCCCTGGCAGAAACTGGGGGGAGCACATCCCAATACATGGATGTAGGTTTATACAAACAGTCCCCCATATACAAAAACATTGCAGCTAGACAGATAAGATAGATCACCAGTTGGACAGATGGATGGACATACACTACTTGTAAGAATTTTTAAGTATACCAAACATTTCCACAGGTTGGAAAGCTAACCCACACTTTTCACCATGCATGTTCAAGTTGATCATCACAACCAACACCAGCAGGGAACATGAAAAAAATATGAAGAATTACAACATCAGGTTATTTTCTACCTAATGTCTGCAAACACCTAAGGGAAAGGGTGTGTTTCTCTTGCTTTATGCTGACAGGTGAATGGGTTAAATGGGAAAGTAAACAAATAAATCAAATCAAGTTTACAAACCAGCATTACTACTACAAGTTCTGTTCAACGGTTGCAATTTACAATTTTAAGCACTACAATTTAATTTATTTATAATTAACTCTACACAACAAAGACAAGTAGATGCATCAGTAATGATACTAATTTATTAAAAACATTAATTTCACTGTCGTACAAGCAAACAGCCAAAGTAATACATGCACAGATACTACTAAACAAGTCCGTAGGTAAACTTTGAGTATAAATGTAAGTTGGGTTTTTCTGTGGGTACCAAATGGCTTACAAGTACTCGTTAAAAATGCATCAGAATTCCTCAAAAATGAAGTTCATCCTCTCTAAGGACACAGTTCATTCATAACCCAGGGAGGAACAGGAGTTATATTACCTTCTACGCAACATGCACAATAGTAGCCCCTTACCTTTGTAAAATGGATTCCTCTGAGCTTGCAAACGGATTTTTACCACATCAAGTGGGGTAACTGTAAATAGAAAAATTTAAAAGAATGATGAGAGAGTTTACTAATGGAGTCATAATGTAAATTAATATTCTAAAAATTTCAGGTAATAAGGACCTGTTTTCTTACCAATTAGTGAAGTTAGCAGAGCTCCTGCACAAGTGGATACCATCTGCTGTAGGGGTGTGACACCATCCAGTTGGAGTGCAGACTCTTTAGTTCCCATTATTTTATTTGCTGTGTAACTGTGAAAGTGATGCACTCAGAGTTAAAATTATATACAGTAAGACATATTACAGCATCATTAAATAATTTCTAATCTTCAAAGCAAATAACTAAAACCACAAAACAGGAACAATACTAAAAACCTCTGGACTAATGAAAACACAAAAACATGTACATAAACACGGTTTCTCCTGGTAGAGGTAGCTGAAGCTGCAAATGGATAAGACTTAGTATTACCGTAGAATGTAGAAATAAACTCTAAAAATAGTTTCTATGATGTAATGACAGCTAAGATGAAAATTATACAGTCTCAAGTTTTGCTGTATAGTATTTTGTATGGGATTTAAAGTATCGTGACCCGTATTGAACTGCATTTTCATATACTTGTTTGTCAAGCTGTCAACACATACACGACTTGTCCTTGCACTAAAGTTCAAAAAACTCACAATGCATTCAGCTAATAAAAACGTATTCATTGTTCAGCAATGAAAACTGACCTTTACATGAAACTGTAAGCAATAATCATACATCCAAGTTAAAGTTTTGCTTACATTCTATATGCACTGTCAGGGAGAAACTTAGAAATGAAGGGCAGTAAGAACACAACAGCAAAGAATAAAACATTATTACACTCCAAAACATTGGCAGACCCATACTCACTGCATGGCAATGTCAGCATTGCTACATCTGATACACTAGAAACTAGGATGGAAAGAAAATTAGGAGTAAAGGACAACTCAGGCGATGAAATGGAGAAGAACTAAATTAGTCATTCATCACAAATAAAACCAAAGCTAATATGCAAGTAAGGAACAAACACACGAGATCCCCAACCCAACCCCCCTGCCCACTATACTAGTTTACCAGTCAAATAATGCAGTGCAGAGCACAGCTTTTCCTCAAGTGAAAACACAAACTCATTATTTTGCATGCGATATTTTCATATGCTTCCAGATGTTAAGACTAGAAGATGATGACTAAGAAAATGGAGACAGGAAAAATACATCAGACTGAATGCAGAGTTTCAGAGAATAGCAAGGAGAGATAGAGAGACATCCGAATCAGCAGTGCAAAGAAATGGAAGATAATGGAATGGGACAGAAAAGATCTGTTCAAGAAGAATGGCAATGTTACAGGAAACTTCCAGGTAAACATGGACATGATAAAAAGCAAAGATGGGAGGGACCCAAAAGAGGCAGAACATAAGAGGTAGTAGGAATATACCAAACTACACAAGAAGGTTCAAAATCACTGAAACATAATGAAGGTGTACTCTCTGATCTAGAATCAGGCATCTGCAGAGGGAAGTTATATAGGCCACTGAAAGTCCTGATAATAACAAGGTCACTCAACTGATGGAATTCTAGATGAATTGCTTAAAATCCTGCAAAATGAGGCGTTACAGTAATGCTTGGAATTTATCAGCAAATCTGGAAAACATAACACTGGCTTTAAGGTCAATTTATATTCTAATCACCCCAAAAAAGAACAATGCTACAGAATAATCAAATTATCAAACGGCATATGAACCATAAACCGCTAGGCGCACAAGCTGGTCTTAAAAGAGGCAGATGCACAAGAGATCAAACTGCTATCACCATTTGAATAATGGCGAAGGCAAGGGAGTCACAAAAAAAATGCTTCTGTTTACTGACTACTACTCGTGTGCCTGAGCTGACCAAGAAACTGGGATAACTAGGTCACCATATCTGCCTCCTGAGGAACCTGTATGTACTATCATCATACATTAATTAGAACCCTGTATGGAATAGTTGAATGATTCAAGACTGGGTAAGGAGTACAAGACTGTATATTGTCAAACTACTTATTCAATGTACATATTAAAACATATAACATGAAATGCTGGGTTATAGGAATTGGATATCGGAATAAAAAATGCTGGGAGAACAACTTCAAAAATGCAGGTGATACCGCCTGCTGATGAAGATGAAATATAGAAGCTGGTTTGTTGCTAAACATCAAAAAAACAAAATGATGTCATCAATTCTTAGCAAATAGTGGAGGCAGTGACAGATTTTATTTTCCTGGGATCAAATAGTTCTGCGCATGGTGATGACAGCCATGAAATTAAAAGACTCTTGCTTTTTGAAAAAAACAATATGGCAAATCTAGATAACATTTTGAAGAACAAAGACCACATTGTCAACAATGGTCAAGACAGCCACACATGGCAGTAAGAGTTGGACTGTAAGTAATGCTGAATGTAAGAAAAATCAATGCTTTTGAACTGTGATGTTGGAGAAAAGTTCTGATAATTCTGTGAATTGCAATAAAATCAATTTGGTCAATTCTTAAAGTGATTTGCCAGTGTTTCTATATCCACTGCAGTATTCAATGAGTCAAGTGCCGCAATGCATTTCCCAGCTTGCCTTTCCTTATTTTTGGGGCCATTTTTTAATAAAAAGCTTTATAACGTTTTTATTAAAACATGGCCTAAAAAAAAATTAGCTTTTCCAGGTGTGACTTTACCATAGGGTAAAGTGAGCTACCGCCACAGACTTTTATGTGGAGTGGTGTATCCTTTAAAGTCTACAGTCTCAACAGATGCTTTTCCTATGCTTTCATGACAGAGGTTAAAGTACCTTGTTTTTCCTCAGTGACATCTGTAACAAAAGGAGATACTACCAGCCTAGCTATCAGGAATTTTGCAAATAATTACGTCATTTGTGAATATTAATAGGATTTGCATAGAAGTGTGACAGAAGGAGATATAAAATTCCACATAGCTGGGCTGGCAGTAAGTGGTTGTGTGTCATTTGTGAATGTCAACATGCTTCATGTAAGATGCTTGGGTTACAAATGTATTACAACTGTATGTCATATTGTACAGACGTGCTGAAG
Organism: Protopterus annectens; assembly: GCF_019279795.1. NCBI lineage: Eukaryota > Metazoa > Chordata > Ceratodontiformes > Protopteridae > Protopterus > Protopterus annectens. The sequence goes on from NC_056732.1 coordinate 1,451,402,205, forward strand.
AGATATTTTGTAAAGTACTGAGTAGAAATGTTTATACACTACTGTAACTATTTAGATGTATATATTTCAACAATGGGAACTGAAACACAAGAAGTTAACTTCAGAATAGCTGAATACTTGAGTTACTTTATAACCATGGAATAAATGGATCTTATCTTTCAGTTTCAGTCAACAGGAACGGAATGTGTCTGTACTAGAGAAGTTTTTTTTGTATGGTCTTTAAATGTGGAGGAATGGAAAGTATTTTACAACTTCCACCATTTGCCAAAAGATCTAAGGTCTATGTATGTTCACAGGTAGATGCTAAAAATCAATGGTTGTGAGCCTGGGAATGGAAGTCAGATGACAAGAAATTATGTCATTCTGCAAGTATCCCAGCAGTAATATTTGGAATATTAATTTAAGAAGTCTCAGAAAGAAAAAGCATTTTATATTTTGTCTTTGACCTAACAAGAACATCCACTCACCACATCTGCCTGCTAGCTCTGTAAGTAAGTTAACTAGGGTACAGTAATTTATTTTAGATATCGTCAGGAATATAGCTGAACTTAATTTAGATATTTTTCTTTATTTATCTGAGTCTGTCCTGCAATGTTGTTTTAAATATTTCCAGTGATTTTGAACTCTGAAGTTACCGTGATGATTTACTGAGTATTTTCTTGTTCTTTCATGATTTATTAAATATATTTAAAACTATCATTGTGGCTGATTTTTGTGAGATATATTTAAGTTCTGAGAGCACTTGCATATTTATTTGGTGACACCGTGGGGCACTCCTAATAGCACTGCTCTTGGTCAAACTACCATTTGGATTAATAGCAACATTACACAGCAAGATTGGACACCCTTTCTTAAGGGCCTTAAAGTAACTGATAAGGACATGGTTGGTGGCAATAAAAACTACGTTATAGTCTAGGCAGAAGGGGATATAGCTAGTGAACCTGTGCCAGCCTTTCCCAGGTGTGTGTGTGTGTGTGTGTGTGTGTGTGTGTGTGTGTGTGTCAGCTACTTGGGCAGGGACACGAAGCACTGGTTGGACAGAGAGGGTGCTGGAGGTCTAGCTGGGATCTCAAATCTACAGCTGCGCCAGTGGGGAGTCTTACTGGGGATCTGAAGAAAGAGGGAGAAACCAGTCCCAGACTGACTGTGGTCTCTTTGTGCTCTTAAGGGAAACCGCACTTGATGCGAAGAGTTGGATCTGGACATATGGTGTGTGTACTTGACATCCTACCAATATACGTCCCCCACTGGTGCTAGTGGTGAGGATTGAGGCTCCTTGATTACTGCTGCCAGTGGTGGGGCATCACAACATCAATGCAAGGAAACTCCAATTTTTAAAAGTTTTATATATGAATATTATGACCAAAATATTTCCTGATGGGGATGTTGCTCTTTGGGAGTTAATGCACTGCATTGCTGTAGTGCTAAGGTACATTCCAAAACAGCAGCAAATCACTTTAAAGAATCAACCCAAACTCTAATACTCTGGCCACATAATGCGAAGACAGGATTCGTACAGAAGATGCTCACTGCAGGGACAGCCTAAGGCAAAAGAAAAACGGAGCAGGAGAAGTTAAGCTAAATGGCAATAATGGCAAGTACTACTGAAGTAATGAATAAAAATCTGTAATAACGTAAAAAAAAAAAAAAAAAAAAAACAGTTCTACACAGGTAGGCCTGGCACATTAAAGTACTTCTGGTCACAAAATCTCAGATTCAACTGAACTTATTTTATATGTATGTACACACGCACAGAACAGATATACAGTCACACAAACACACACGTAAATATACAGTTACAAATTGTTCCATGTTGCTTCAGAAGCCCTAAATTTTATTGAGGTAGCCCACTTATCTAACCATTCATCTCTCCTAATTCAACTGACTGACACCTTTTACCTGTAAAAGGAGAAGGTACAATTATGGAAGTAGACTACATTTTTAGACACCCATATTTGTACAACAGAAGAATGCCAACATGTAATTCCCTTCAAATAATTCCAGCGAACATTTCGCAAAGCACAAGTATTGTGCTGCGCTCCACCTGAAAACCCTCATTCACCTGACATCTGGGCAGGTAATTTGAGGGCTAGAAGGCATGCCACTTCACATGAAAACTGCGCATTATTGATGTATTCAATTCTGTGCCTCTCAGACTGCACCTTCCTTCAGAATTGACAGTGGATGGAAACGGAATCCTTTGAAGATACTGTCAAGAAATGCAGACTGCATAGCACTAATGATGCTTTCTTATATTCACATAGTATAAAAGACAGGTTTCAGGCACATTTCAGCAATTTCTACTAACACCAAAAGTCCCAACATCTCAATGTAGCACACTTTCTGTTTTAGGAGACATCAGGTAGAAAACACTCCATGCAATTTTATTAACGGATCAGAGGCTGCACAAGTTTGGGGCAAGAGAGGTTTCTCATGATCACATGATCACAAACTTGGTATAAACACTAATGCAAAGTGCGTGTCAGATATTCTGATGAGTTTCCACCACCTAGCTGCCAAGTTATCAACTAAGAAAAGTGCAGCTGATCACATGGCATAAAACCATTACATCTTTGTGTAATACTTGGGTCCTGAGAAACAAGACTCTCTCACAGCTTCAAACTGCTTATTCGAGGTGGGTATGTGGAAGGAACAGTAAGCAAAAGACAAGGTATTTGTCATATCATTATAGGAAATATTTTTTTCTTCTCACAATTTAGTAGAAGCCCTCTAAAAATGCTCTTGAATTCTGGACAAAAGCCAAAACTAATGGGGGGGGGGGTCAATTTTAAATACTATTGTAATGTATTTAAAAAAAATTAATACAACAGGTTTTGCCATCAGCATGTATTTTCTGAACAATAAGTATGAAACTGTAATGTTCCACATAACTGATGGACTGCAACCCTCGGTGATTTACTAGAAAAAAAAATACAAGGGACAAGGCAAAATCAGAGACGTTCTGAAAAGCTTTGGACAGCTGACAGGTATGCATACATGCTGCATCAAGGGGAAAAAAATGTATTTCCTCTGCGGGGTAATCTTCCTCCTCAAATGACTCTTACCTCTGTTCCCCAAACATCCCTCACTCCCATCAGAGTTAGTTTGGAGGTACACTTTCATCTTTGCATGGACAGTTTGCCCGGTGAATTAAAAAAAAAAGCTAATTTTAAAACCAATGCAGTTACTTTCTTATAATCCTAACCAATGAACATGTCTACCAGTGGAAGTAGAATACTGCTAATGGCCATATTTGGGATACTGAAACTGTATTTTAGAACTGGAATTCATGCCTGAAACCTTATTCAACATTTTATCATCTCTGCCACACTATACCAACAGAAACAGACATAAATAAACAAAGCCCTCCCATTTAGTAAACTAAACAAAGATTTTTTTTTTCTGTCACTTTGGATACACCTTTTTCCAGACAAATGACATTAGGCCAGCAGCAAGTTTAATTAAATTAAATAATTTCAAATTAGCTTCCTGAAACAGACATCAAAAGACCTGAAGTTTGACTTCTGTATGGTGGCCAGAGCAGATAATTGAGACAATGTCATATTAAACTGCTTCCCCTAGTCCCCGATTTGATTCCCTCGGTTTCAATTTGCCTACTGTGCGACTCTAAACATGTCACTTCACAGAAAGTGGTCCTACAGTACTCCTGGGTCACAAAAGGCAACTTGGGTCTAGTGAGCTTAGGTTGTTAAATAAGTAAGATTAATACCAAAAAATTAGATATTTAAGAAATACTGACCATATTTGAAAATAAAAAGTTTTTCTACCATTACTGGCCCCTACTTTATAATTTATTTATTGAATTAATTAATTTTACATCTAGTGATCACATTTTAATAAGTAACACTTGTATACACAAATTAAAAAAGAACAAACTAACAATTTCCAGTTATTTTCATGCAGTACGGGTTTTCTTTTTAACAATTTTCATTCATTCCAATATTATATAAATTGCTCAATTCCTGCCCTCCCTTAAACTTCACCCATTTTCCTGATCATTATCCTGCATGTACTGTTTCCACAAATCCCATTTCTTTCTTTGTAATTTGCTCCTTCCTTCTTTTTAAAAAAAAAAAAAAAAAAAAAAAAAATCACACCTCCAGTTCCTATATCTCCTTTACAAAATACAGTACTTCAAATTACAGTTGATTTAGATTAAAATTTTCCATTTATAGTAGTAGTTTCTTTTTTTTCACAGCCAACAACATTTAAATTTAGTAAGGCCTTACTCTAGGCAATTCAAATCCAGTGTCTAAATTCAAACTAATACTTTACTTAAGTTAGTCATTTGCTCTCCCAAACTTTCTAATTGAGGACTATCTAGTGAATTTTAAAATCTATCAACTCATTACACTCCCAAAAAATATGTTCCTAGTTACATCTCTCTTTCTTATCACACCTCAGGCATTCGATATCTACCGGAGGAAAAACTTATTTGGCGTAACCTATGCAAACAGGTTCAAACAAAAAACCTAAACGTTCTGGACTTTGCTGCATATTTGAGAACCATAACAATGTCCTCCTATTGTTATTTTGTAAATTGCCTAAGTCACTCTTTCCAGTCCTTTCTAACCTCCTCCTCTGGCAGATTCTTAAAGTTATCATGCAACATTTTACATGTCCTACTAAATTAACATTTTTTAGCAGTAGCTTCTGTTTCACACACTACTAAAACTCTACCAGAGCTGGTCACACTCATTTAGCAATCTCCCACCCTTTTCTCTTTGCCTGTACTCTGATATAAATCCTCGGTAAGGAAAACAGGTTGTAACATAGTAAAATTCTGCTTGGCCTCAACCCACTCCATTACCTTTCCATTTCTAGTTATTTGCTCAGAATACCTTGGTTCCTTTATCAATTTTCTCTTGCCTTTTTCTATACACCTATTTGCAGTCAACGCTACTGTCAACGTCTTTCTCCATTCTCTTGTTGGCCTAGTTCATGGAATACTTTTTGAATATAGTTTTCCCTACGACTGTTATTCTCCTTAAGAGAATCTGCATCCAAAGTCCTACTCCCACCTTACTTCGAGCTTATCTCAATTTTCCCATCTTCCCTTTTGGTTTATAACCTTTTGCTTGTGCTAGATATACATGGACCTTAACTGCACATCTCTAAAGTATTCATTCCAATTGGTAACTCTAAACTACCTTGTTCTATGTGTATGATCTATTTATCCACTTAACTCTTGCAGTCCCCCCCCAAATAAATTCCTTCAGCACTATTACTGTCCACAACTCTTCTTCACTGGTTGACCTGTATAAACAGCTAAAAGGACTACAAACATATTCATTGCTTTTATCTTATTATCCATAATCAAGAGATTCCACTTTCCCTGTTTTTGTATTATCTTTTGTTTAGTCCTTTGCAACATATCCTTAATTGCCATAACAGAAATATGTTTAATCTACATACCTAACTATCTCACCTTAGTGTGTTCACATAAATGAGTATTGCTGAACCAATTAACTTATCTCTGAGTATGCAGAGTAACACTATAGCATTTGTTTTATCTACATTATGACAAAATCGCCAGCACCAAATACAGTGTAAAGCATCAAATTAGACTAATAAATTAAATTAAACACACAAGTATTTTATTAAGGTATAATAAACATCCCAGACCGGTTTCAGCCAACAGGCTTTCCTCAGTGGGAATGAAAGTAGTAACACAAAAAGATACTCGGAGGCTCTAAATAAAGATCTGCCTAAGCAGCAGAGACCTCCAAAGCAGACACCCAAGCAACCGCTACCCCAAAACAAAACACGTGCAACACATCTCACAAAGCCAGTGTGCCGAACAGTCACAGCCCTTAAGACTAAACAACAATCCTGATACATTTGTAATAGGTGACTCTATCGTCAGGCACACTGAGAGGGTCACGGTGAGCAGCCTGTCGGGCGCTAGGATCCACCACATAACACAAGCACTCAGGTCACTCCAAGGCAAGTACAAATATGACTCAGTCATTGTCCATGCTGGTGTTAATGACCCAAGACGTACCTCCCTGGACTGCATGAAGAGAGACATAAAGGAGCTCTCTGAGCATGTAGCCCAGGCCGGTATGACCCTGACCTTGAGTAGCATCTTACCCTCACCAAAAATGATGCCACAATATGAAGACAATATGATCAATTTCAACAATTGGCTTAAGTACTGGTGTCATTCAAAGGGGATCCAATGCCTGTCAGCTTGAGATGATATGCTCGACAAGCCACGATGCTTCGCTAGGGACGGCTTGCACCTGTCACCCCTGGGCTTTCAGATATTGGCAAAGGCTCTTGCTACCCCCATAGTGCCTTTTTTAGGCAAGGCTCAAAAGACAAACCCACCTCCATAGGTATCACAAGGATAAGAAACTAAGAGTAATGCTACTCAATGCCAGAAGTCTAAACCTCAAGATGCATGCACTCAAAACTCTCCTGAGCATGGAGAACATCGATATCTGTGCAGTAACAGAAACCTGGTTCAGGGCTCCCGAGAGCACCCCAGCACTACCAGGTTATACCTCATACCATGCTTTTCGGCCCCAAAACTTGGACCGAACCACAAAAGGAGGGGAGTATCGATATTCATCAAAGATACCCACACCTCCAGGTTGGTGCCAAAGCACGAAGCATCAGAGACTATCCATGTGCAACTAACAGTGGGTAAAACTGCCTTCCAGTTTATAGCCTGCTACAGACCACCCTCCCAAACCCAGGAACCCCACTCGGCCTTTCTGAGAACACTGGAAAATATGAAGGTCTCTCCAAACACCATTATACTGGGTGACTTCAACTACCCAAACATAGACTGGGAGCATTACTCTAGCTCCAACACCCTAGCCCAAAGGTTCCTAGAATTTATAAAATCAAATGCTATGGAACAACTTGTTACCACTCCCACAAGAGGGGAAAACATACTGGACCTGATCATCACCAACATGGGGACTCTATGCTCCAGACCAGAAGTGTATCCCTCACTGGTAAGATCAGACCATAAACTAATCTCACTGGATATTCACATCCCGACCCCACCCCTACCCAGAAAACCACAGTGAAAAACTTCTCTAAAGCAAATTTCACATTCCTCAAAACCGAGGTGGAATCCTTCAAAGCCCCCGGGCCTGTGGAAAATACAGCCCAGAATGCAGAATCCTTTATAAACGCATTCTATGAACACCTTCAGGGATGCATGGATCATGCGATCCCAAATAAAACCAAGACCCAATCCTCCAAAGGCAGATGTCCTGTCTGGTGGACCCCAGCCATAAACAAACTATACAATAGAAGGAGGAAGCTACTAAATGACAGAGCAAAATCCCAAAACGGGAAGGCATCACTGATCAGTATTAGCAAAAAACTACGGGCACTCATAAAATTGTCTAAGGCCAGCTTCGAGAGAAAAATTGCACAGGACACTAAGGATAATCACAAGGCTTTCTTTAGTTATGTTAGGAACCTGGGTGGTAATTCCCAGATATGCTCAGAATTAGTCCAAAATGACAAAAAATACAATGAATCCACAGACATTGCCAACATCCTAGTTGACAGGTTCAGCGCAACCCCCCCCCCACCAAAAGGGCAAATATCTATCCCAGCAGAGTGCTGCCCCCCTGACATCTCAGATGCTCAGGTAAGAGCCGCCCTCTCCAAAGCAAAAAACACAGCATCAATGGGACCAGACGGTGTCCCGGGCTGCGTCCTACATGAACTCCAAGAAGAGCTAAACCCAAACATAAAACTACTGTTCAATCTCAGCCTTACTACAGGATATGTGCCCAAAGAGTGGCGTACAGCAACAGTGGTCCCTCTCCATAAAGGTGGTGCCTCAACGGATCCTGGAAACTATCGCCCCATAAGCCGGACTTAGCTTGGTCTGCAAAGCTATGGAAAGGATCATCATGGACCTCATAAATAAAGATATTGGGGACCTACAGACACTGGATCCTATCCAGTTCGGCTTTAAGGGCAGATCCTGCCTCTTAAACCTGGTTGATTTCTTTGAAACAGTCACCAAGAACATTGACGAGGGGAAGGTGGTCCACACAGTCTACCTGGACCTCGCAAAAGCCTTCGATACAATACCCCACTCGGGCATTATAGATAAGCTCACCAGCTTAAATATAAACCCCTATGTCACTAGATGGATTGCAAACTGGCTCTAGGACACAACCCACATGGTTAGAATTGCTGGAGCCATGTCAGACTCCAAACCAGTTACAAGTGGTGTCCCACAAGGCTCAGTCCTGGGACCTCTCTTGTTCGGTATATATTTCTCGGAGGTACAGGCCAACATGGAAGGACTGTGGCTGACCAAGTTCGCAGATGACTGCAAACTGGGTGCCATAATCGACTCTCCAGCAGGCACAAGCATCCTCCAAAAGGGCCTCATAGAAACAGACAACTGGTGCCAGAGCCATGGCCTCAAGCTAAATGCCAAAAAGTGTATAGTCATCCCCTTTGGCAAAAACAAAGTGCCCACAAATTACCACATAGGTGGTAATCCATTAAGTACAGAAGAAGTAATTGGGGACCCAAGTTGATAGCGCACTCTCATTTGACAACCACGTGGCCAAAGTGGTTAGAAAAACATTTTATATAGCCCACCTAATCATGAAGGGATTCACATCTAGATCAGGGGAGGTCATCGTGCCTCTTTACTCATCCCTCATCAGGCCCATAATTGAGTACAATGCCCCTTTTGGGATGTACCTTACCAGACACCTGCAGCAACTAGAAAGACCCCAAAAAGTACCTCACCAAGAGGATCACAGGGCTCAAACAGATGCCATATGCTGCCCGGTTAAAGAAACTCCAGCTCTACTCAGTGGCATACCCCCTGTTCAGAGGCGATCTGTGCCTGACGTATAAAGCCATGTCTAACCCGGAATTAATGGACATGCTGCACCTCAGAAAATCCAAATCCCATCGAGCTACACGCTCGAGAGACTTGAACCTCAGCACTGAAATAAATAGCACATGCTGGAGGGACAGATTCATAACCCAGAGGCTCCCTTCACTCTGGAATAAAATCCCAGTCCAGGTTAGGCAGAGTCCCTCATTGACTCTCTTCAAGAGGAATCTTGATGAGTGGATGGGAGATCGTAGGTTTACCCCGGGTATCACTTCTGTGTCACTGTTAGACAGAGGCACAGTATACTAACCTCGAAAAAGGGCATAGCAAAATAAATTTAAAATGGGTGGCGAAAGCCAAACACATTTTGGCTAGGCTTATAAATGCCCTAGGGCAGATAGCCTAGTATGAACCTATGAACAACTGTGAAGTGACACACACACACACACACACACACACACATTTTATATATATATATATATATATATATATATATATATATATATATATAAATAAATAACATGAACCATCCAAAATGATTCTTCCCAACATTCAAATTGTTTCCTGTGTAGAGAATGAAAAATTATGCAATAAAATCACATTATTAATATATAATGTAACAAATAAAAAATAAAAATAAAACACATAATATTATAAATGGTCATTCAAACCGGGTGAAAACAAAGCACCCAGTTTAATGATCCAATACTTCTCTTTTTTAGTAAGGATTGAGTGCCATCCTTGCTTGTTGGATCTGTCATCAAGAATTCTGTCGATAATAGTGAACTGGAATCTGGCCGAGTTGTCAGCTGGAGCTATGCACCACCAATTAACCATGACAGGTGACAAACTATGGGGTACTTACAACTGTGGTCACTGTTCATCATGTCCATTCATTTTCACATTCAAACTGTTCACCAGCAAAAACAGCGAGAGGATTTTTGACATGAAATTTTTTGGCAATTGTAATAGTGATTGGGTGGTGTACCTTGCAACATGTACATGTGGTTCATTTTATGTTGGACAAACATCACAACCACTTCATTTACGTATGCCTGAGCATCGTAGTGACATACGAACCAAGAGAGAGACCAATGCTCTATACAGACATTGTTTACACCACAACTCAGCCAGATTCCAGTTCACTATTACTGACAGAATTCTTGGTGACAGATCCAACAAGCAAGGATGGCACTCAATCCTTACTAAAAAAGAAAAGTATTGGATCATTAAACTGGGTGCTTTGTTTTCACCCAGTTTGAATGACCATTTATAATATTATGTGTTTTATTTTTATTTGTTACATTATATAGTAATAATGTGATTTTATTGCATAATTTTTCATTCTCGTTTCATTCTCTATACATGAAACAATTTGAATGTTGGGAAGATCACTTTGTGAAGAATCCTATTGGATGGTTCATGTTATACAGATGTGTGTGCGTGTCACTTCACAGTTGTTACTACTTTCATTCCCATTGAGGAAAGCCTGTTGGCTGAAACCGGTCTGGGATGTTTATTATACCTTAATAAAATACTTCTGTACTTAATTTATTAGTCTCATTTGATGCTTTTCACTGTATTTGGTGCTGGCGATTTTTGTCTACTTGTATCAGTTCCTGCCTTGCATCTGGTCCCACTTGCAGAGAGTTTTTATCCGACTTTCAGTTAAAGCGTCTTCTGTGTGGAAACGTGCATGAATGGGCGTACCTTCGTTGAAGGTTGTGCATCAGAGCTGGCAACTCGGCACGTAAAAAATCTACTGTCAACCATTAGCGGACCAGAGTTCCGTTGTGGCGACCCCTAACCGGGAAAAGCCGAAAGACACAACAACAACGTTGTATATCCTGAAAAGACTTTTGAAATGGTCTCAAAAATTTAATACATCTCACAACACAGTTATACTTTGTGAATAAAGTCAACGTCTTGATTACTATACTAGTTATATTCTTGAATTTTCAGGTCCTTTAACTTTCTTTACTAATAACAAAGGGAAAGAGGGCACCCCTCTGCTCAAACATAGCTTGTTGGAGAGGAACCCCCCCCCCCACCTCAATTCCTGCCTCCAAGCCTTTATAAATCCTCATAATTAACCCTTTTATTCCATCAGGGAAAGTAAATGTTACCATTGTCATAATTATAACATCACAGTTGACTATTAAATGTAGGTATTAATTGTTGAATGCCATCCTCCTCTAACATTGGCATAATCAAGTCTTCTATAAAGATTTCCGTTAATTCCTTTTCTTGGTTTCCTCATTTCTCTTTACACAAATTTTCATAAAAATAACCAAAATACCTCTAGAACATCGCTTAATATTTTTCTTGTCATAGGCTCCATAAGTTTGGTTACAACTCATTCTACTTTCCTTTGCTCAAGTCACTGTGTTACGTTTTTGAGAACTTTGCAGTTGCTTAACTAAAATCCTTCTAAACTTGTGTAATTATCTAAATATTCCCTTATTTTCTATTTAGCATGCTACAGTTGCTCCTCTTCTTGTTCTGTGAGATGCCCCTTCTGTAATACCAACCTTTGCCACCCCTTTTAAATAAGTCATAGGATTGTGAGGCTCTTACAAGCCTAGCCCATGTTCCAACAAGTCAGCACCCTATCCCACTGTCCAACAGGGACATAGGTGGAATCCCAGGGTTGTATTTTCTGTTCCCCATCCAGTTATCCAGGTTGCGCTTAAAAAGGTTTAATGAGGTACTCTGCTTTACATGGACAGGGAGTCTATTCCACAAAAGGGGGAGTCTTTGGGACACAAATGTGTCCCACCAATACGTCCTACTGATATCACAGACAAGGCTGATGTTTCAAGTGTGGGCTACTGAGTGGAGCTTGACGTGCGGATATTCAGTAGTCCCATCAGGGCAGGGTCTGAGATTGCTTTGTATGCCAGATAGAGGTCACTTCTGAGGAGTCTATAGGAGACTTGAGTAGAGGGACACGGCTTTTAGCCTGTGTAGAGTAGATGCTTGAGGCCCTGGATTCTCTGGGTGAGGAATCTCTGTGGTCTCTCCAGCTGCTGCATGTGCTTTGTGAGGTACATGCCGAAAGGGGCACTGTATTCAATAAATCGGTCTTATAAGGGAAGAATACAGGTATGTTATGACCAGCTTGTCCCTGGATGAGATACCATTACTAATGAGGTGGACCATGTAGAAAGTTTTCCGTACAACGGAGGCAATATGGTGATCAAAAGTCAGTTTGCTATCAACCTGGGTTCCCCAAGTCCCTTACAACCGATTGCGTGCTTAGTGCCTTATTATCAAAGTGATAATTTCTGCAAACGTCATTCTCCCCAAAAGGGATGAAGATGCATTTTTTGGCATTCAGTTTGAGGCCCTGTTTCTGGCACCAGTCATTTGTTTGGGTGTGACCCTCTTGGAGGATGTTAACATCACTAGGGGAATCTATGACAGCACCCAGCTTGCAGTCATCTGGAAACTTGGTCAGCCATAGTCCACTAGATTTGGCCTGCACCTCTTAGAAGTATATCCCAAACAGCAGAGGCCCCAAGACCGATCCCTGGGGTACACAGCTTATTACAAGCCTACTACTTGAGGTGGCTTCCCGTATTTTGACTAGGTAGGTTCTATCAGTGAGCCAGTTTGCTACCCATCTGGTAACATATGGATTGATGCCTAACTGAGAGAGTTTATCTATTATACCTGAGTGGGGAATAGTATCGAAGGCCTTGGTCAGGTCAAGGTAGGCAGTGAACACCGTTTTACTCTCATCTATGGCCTTGGTGACTGTCTCAAAGAAGTCAACCAAATTTAACAGGCATGACCTCCCCTTGACAAAACCAAACTGTGTGGGATCAAATGCCTGGAGGTTGTTAATGAGGTCCATGATAATCTGCTCCATGGCCTTGCAGATTAGGCTAATTAGGCTGATGGGTCTATAATTTCCTGGATCGGTGGACGTTCCCATCTTTGTGCAAAGAGATGACAGTAGCTATCCTCCACTCGGCTGGGATGAAGTCGGTACTCAAGCTTTGGTCGAATAGGGTGCCTAATGGTGCTGCAAGTTCCTGCCTGAGTTCATGTAGGATGCAGCCTGGGATGCTATCGGGTCCCAAGGAGGCTGTATTGTTTGCCTTTGAGAGGGCAGAGAATGACTTGCTAAGTACTGGGGATGTCCTGTTACTTCTTTCCCATCTCTCTTTTTACAGTGTTTTTAAAATTTCATTTCATTTTATCCCACTCACAAGCTATCCCTTCTGAAGCAACTTCACCTTCCCTAATAACTACTGAATCATATTCACTATCTATCTGTTAAATTATCTTTTTCGCAGATAAGCAGAGATGCAAATGCCTCATTGTTAGACTACCTTACATTTTTATCTTAGTTTTTATTTGTGCATGGTTTGGTATAGATACTAAATGGGTACTGATGCTTTCAAATAAATGCACATGCGAGTGAAATATAATTTCTATTCAACCTAGCCCAGTTATTGTATCCTGGGGAATAAAATATTAATTCTTTCTTGGATTCCTGCTACAAAATTCACATCTTCCATATGAAATATCATATACTCTCTCGTTATATTTTCTCAAATAATATAACTTAGTGAAAGATTATCTCTCCAAAAACTCTCATAAGCTCCATAGCACTAGTTTTGCATGAAATATAAATACATACTAGTGTAATCCACCCTGCCAATAAAACTATACTACTACAAAATCAACCAGTTTTTTCTTCATATTCTAACATTAATTAGCTCTCTCACAAATCAGTATTACTACTACCCTTTCTCCTATGTCACTGATACTTTACCGAATGTCAGTCCTGAAATCCTTTGTCAAATTTAAATGCGCATTTCTATCCAAATGTTGCCAAAAAACACTATTTGCACACCACGCTTTTTAAAAACAGTTCAATACTCTTTGCTTTGTCTATACCCATTAAGAGCATTTACTTGTAAATATTGTCAAAACAGCCATTTTTGAGAAAAAGCTACTTCCACATATTACACAACAGTGCTCTTGAATAAAAGTTTCCAGTTTGCACCTTATATTCAAACAACGTCTCACAGGGTGAATTTGTATACATTTGCCACTTTTCATCGCTATTTCAACTGGAATCATATTTTCTATATTTTTTGCTTCAATAAAAACACACACAAAACTAATCACATTTTTCAAACACAACCCCTTTTAGCTAATAGCAAAGACAAACTATATATACTTTCCAAAAAGGAAGTTTATTCTTCCATATAGGAACAGTTTGCCCTAAATCAACAATTCTACGCACAGCCATTACCCATCTTAAAGTTAGGGTTAACCATGATGAAGTGTACATTAAGAGCCTGTGTTCTCACTTACACAGATTGCTATCTTTCCGTACCTCTAGTCTCCTTTCAGATGTGAGCAACAACATGCATGCTTTAAATAAACTTTAACCTTTAGCCTTAAGTACACTTTAAATAAATTTAAATTGTGCGCTGTTATAGGAGACAACTATGTGCATAACCGTTTACTTCCTACAGCCTTAACCTATTCCATAGCTATTCACTTCCCCTAGCTTCAACCTTCATTTATTTTCACTGACCCCCCTTGCCAGTTTCCCTTTAAATGCTAATTACATTGAACCTTGTACATTTCATTCAGAACACATTGCTCAGATCTTCCCCAATTAACTGACTGCATTTGCAGACTCATGGCATGGCTTTCCAATAGTAATTGTGAATGGGGAAAAAAACAGCTAATAACTTTGTAAATGGTGGAAAGAGCCCGTGTACATTTCATTCACAAAATACTAGTCAAAATTCTCATGAGTAATTGCTTACACTGCTTTGCTTCAGCTAAAAGCATATAATAATAGAAACATAAAAAGTGTTAACTTTGTAACTGCAAAAAAGGTAAATTTTTTATGGTTTAGAACATGTTCTATTTAAGTATATTTGATTAAAGTATTAATATAATTATACTGAAACAGTTCTTAAGAAGCCTATGTTCAGTCTTTCCTTCATTTCAACCTCTGATTTCTAGTTTTAACAGCTCAGTTCAACAACTACTTAAAGCATCTTCTATTTTTTCCAGCCTTTTGACTTTATAATAAGCTATACACTGGTGAAACATATAATCTTCTCTGAGCACTTGATTTATCTTTTTCATCTAAATTACTGGAAGCTATGTCCTGTTCTAAAGCTGAAACGTGAGCATGTTCAACAAAATCAGCTCCAGATACTCTATTTTCCTTCAGCCCACATCAATATGCACCTGGTACCATGTATTTGCACTTTCCAAAACATCTCTGCAGGCAGCTGGGATGAAATGAGCACCCTGAGATAATGTAGCAATTGTATCATGT
This sequence comes from Protopterus annectens, assembly GCF_019279795.1. Classification (NCBI taxonomy): domain Eukaryota; kingdom Metazoa; phylum Chordata; order Ceratodontiformes; family Protopteridae; genus Protopterus; species Protopterus annectens. Next base: position 1,451,417,387 of record NC_056732.1, read on the forward strand.
CTAATGAAAACATCTACTAAAACCAATGCAATGTATAACAGAGCAGTTATTTAAATGCTACTGGAGTAACTCTCTCACATGACGACACTACAAGTAATAAGCAGATTGTTAGCACCACTCTAAACCTATCACATACAGATCAAATCAAATGCGTAGACCTACATATTCTGAGGTTCTTAAAAGTAATCTACCTAAACCACAAAGGCCTATTAAACGTAACCCAAGAAACAAGTGCCCCTAGCAACCTCACAAACTAACAAAACAGGCAGCAGCCACGTTAAACCATATTAAAAAGTCACAGTGTCTCAATTCGCAAGTCTATAAAGGCATAACACTACACAATTCAACATTCTAGTCATAACCAACCCCATTCTAAGACATACTGATGTACCACTCACTGAGCCGTGCAAGGACAGCTTAACAGACCATTGCCATGATTCACCACATCATGCAGGCAATAGAGTCTTTGCACCATAAATGCATATATGATGCAGTCATAGTACAAAAGGGTGTAAATAGCTTGACATCTACCGCCACAGAATATAGGGAGAGAGGGGTATGATGAAGCTTTCAGAATCTGTGTATGAAGCAGGTAAGAACCTAGCCTTCAGCAGCATTTTACCATCACCAATACTGATGCTGCAATACAAACAAGAGACTAGCGACCTCAGCCACTGGCTTAGCTTCTGGTGTCATGTGTCATTCAAAGGGGGTATGATGTGTGTGTGTGTGTGTGTGTGTGTGTGTGTGTGTATATATATAGATCTCACACACATACACGTGACTAAATTCAAAGTCCCCTCCAACATTATCACCCCACTGTGTATATGGAGTCTTTACTGCCAAATTCTACACACATGTAAGAGGCTACATATATGCATTTGTCCCCATATCAAGCAAATACAATTCCACATTTAAGAAAACTTCTTTACAGTGGATCCAAATATAAATAGGCTCTATAATAAAGAAAAAAAATCATTGCATGTATACATACTCTTGCTAAACTTAACATGGAACTCTGGACCCTGATCAAATCAGCCAAAGCCAAATACAGGGTAAAAATAACCAAAAAGGCCTTTTTAACTAAGTTATAAACCTCAGAAACAATGCACAGCACTGCACAGGGTAAAAGTAAATCAGATCATATGCTTAAATCCAGAGGATATAGCCAATCTACTAGCAGGCAAATTTAGCTCAGACTTCCCCTACAATAATCCCAGATCACATACCCACATCTACACCTCCCTCTCAAATCTCCCCAAAACAAGACCTCGAAGCACTATCCAAGGCCAAAAATACTAGCTGCGTGCAGGAGCAGCCTTAGATCAACTAGGCAAAAGGGCTCCACAGCCCCCCCCCCCCAACACCACCCGGTGCCCCCATCCTGGTCCAATTACACCAAATAAATACCAGAAAAGTGGCCCTGATAAAGCGGCACCCTAGGTGGCCACGTAGCTGGCCTATGCCTAAGGCCGGCTATGGTGGCATGGGAATAGCTAACATACTCAGACAGGCCAACCTAAAACAGCACTTGTCAGACCCCCTGTACTGACTATTTAATACCAGCCTTCAAACAGGTTTCATTCGAGATGAATGAAGGAAGAAAGGCAACAGTCATCTCCTTGCACAAGGGTAGGGTGTCAACAGACCTGGGTAATTACAGACCCATAAATCCGACCACTCTCATTTGAAAGTCTATAAAAGTATCATTTGGGATATTTATAAATGAGACTATATGCAACCTACCAACTCTTTTGACCCAAGCTACTTTGGATTCATCAAGGGGAGGTCCTGCCCACTTAACACAGTTGACAACTAAGATTACTGAAGAAATGAGTGAGAGAAAATCAGTACACACTGCATATCTACACCAAATAAAATCATGTCACACCACCCCATATTTGAGCATCATAGATAAGAGTTTACATTTAACGTGGAGAGTTTATGTAACTTGTTGGACAACAAAATGGCTTGCAAACAGAATTCAGGAAATTTGGATGGCAGCCCTGCCTCCTACAAAAGGACCTATCGCTAGTGGTGTGCCCCATAGTTCATACTTCTCTTAGACATTTACTTCTTGATGATCAAAGTAAAAAAAGTTTTCTTACCATTACGTTCCATCTGTGTTGTTCATCTTCATTTTCATGTACCTGTGGGATTCAGTTCTGGATCCTCGGAACTGACTGGACACTTTTCTACAGCTTGCTCTTCCTGACTTGAGCTCCTCCTTTATACCCATAATGCCCTGCTCCCCCAACATACCTCAGATCAAGTTTGCCAGAAAGGCATAGCACATAAACATATTTAGACTACAGAAAAATACATAACTATACAACTAAACAACAGTCTTTCAACCATCTACCTAGAGACTTTGTAACAGATTTACCTCTTTTTGCCCCAGAAAAAGATATGAACAACTGATCAGACGCCTAAAGGGCTTGGTTCTGTGTAAACAAAGCTGCCTATGAACATCAAGCAAATGTAGTGTTTATTCACTTTTGCGTTGATAATTGAGAAAAAAAAAGACTAGAAGCTCGATGCGACTGATTAATATTCTTTCCCTTAACCACCTTGGGTAAAAAGGAAGGATTAGTGCGCAGGGAAACTCTATCCTTGTGAGAAATCAAATATGAAAATTTTGAAGAAACAGCTTGGAGTTCAGACACTTGTCTTGCAGATGCAAGAGCTACCAGAAAAAGTTTTTCCAAGAAATAAATGTTAAATCTACAGCAGCCGCAGGCTCAAAGGGAGGGTTGGCCAGGGCATGCATAATCATAGCTAGACCCCATGGAGGTGTAGGATCTTTCACTGGAAACCACAACAGGAAAGTGTCCCGGAGGAAACTACAGAGCTTAGAATAGGCAAGGGAGAAAGAATCAAAACCAAAATAAAAATTGGCTATGACTGCTAACTGGACTTTGACAGGAGAATAACTAAGGGAAGCCAAAAAGTCAAGCACGACTGCAACTGCTGCTGTAAAAGGATATACCTGTTTTTGTTCAGCCCAAATAGCAAGTCTTTTCTACTTGCTTCTATAAATCCTGTGTGTCAAAGTCCTATGTGAGGAGACCACAACTTCTCAGACAGGGGATAAAAGCCTGGGAAACCTTGCCATCACTGGAAGTGGAGAAACCACTATGCTAACGTCAGGCCCTTTATGTCTGGATGGGGATGCCCTGATGGGTTAGAGAGCAGATCTGGGACCGAATCCAACCTCATCGGAGGGCAAACCAGATGAGACCAAAGGAAGGTGAACCAGGTTTGTCAAGGTAAAAAGAGGTCAATGAGGATTACTTCACTCTGCAACCTGATGGCTTTCTGTGAGAACGTGGGAATTCCAGGCAGAAGAGGAAAGGCATAGAGAAGACAGGAGGGCCAAGCATGGACGAGAGTATCCCTGGGTGACAGCCCCGGAGGAAGGACCAAGGCAAAGTACCTGCTGCATCTGTTGTTGAAAGGGGGTGCAAACCGAATGCAGCAGGGGTGATCTCATTTCATGAGGATCATACCTGGCATAGACTGGTTCAGAGACCACTCGTGAAGTGTCAGTAATACTCCACTGAGCCGGTCTGCTAAAATGTTGAACTCCCCCAGAATGTGCATTGCTACCAGAAAGGGGCTGGTAGAGACTACCCACTGCCACACCCTCATCGCCTCTCAACACAGGGGGTAGGACCTGGTTCCTCCCTGTTTGTTGATGCATCAAACTACTGACATGTTGCCCATTTGGACTGTAATAGTCCCCAGAGGAAGAAAGCTGTAGAGTTCTTGCAACACTAGAAGAACCACTCATCTCCAGTACATTGATATGCAACTTGGTCTCCTGAGATGTCCATGTGCCTTGGACTGTTCGACCCAGATAATGCTCCCCCACCCTAGCTGGGAGGCATTTGTGGTCAACGTGGCATTTGGAGGTGGAAGGATGAATGGACATCCTTGAGTAACGTCTGCGGAGTGAAGCCACCAAAGCAGAGATTCCTTGCACACTTGTGACAGTTTTACTTAGTCTGTTGTGAGGTAAACACAGATGTCCATGTAGCCAGAAAAGCCTCAATTAATTTGTTGACCTGAGCCAGGTCCAAATGGGATTTCTGCATGTTGATAGTTATCCCCAGATTTGGGGCTAGCTGTAGTAAAAAGTCTCTGGCTTGAATGAGTAGATGGCTTGGTGGAGTGGTCACGTAGCAGTCGTCCAGATACAGAAAGATCTGGAAGCACTGCAGTCTGAAATGCACTGCCAAGCATTTGATGAACACCCTGGGGGCTGTGGTGAGACCAAAACAGGAGTGACAGGAACTGGTAATAACTGCCTCCCAACCTGAAATGTAGGAACTGTCTGGAGTGTCTGTCCATTTATATGTGGTGTACACGTCCTTCAGGTCCACAGAGCACATCCACTCATCTGCTTTCAAAAGAGCCAGGATGGACTGGACCATGACCATCTTGAACTTTGTGTGCTTTACTGATGTGTTCGGAGAAGTCAGATCTGGAATAGGTCCTGGATATGATCCTTGGCACCCATTTGTCACTTGTGATGGCCTCCCAGGCTACTGGGTGGAAGGAGAATCTCCCCCCTCAACTGCCTCCAGAGGAGGACAGGCAGGCACCTGTTCAGGATTGCTAGAAGAGCCTGTTTGAAAGGTTTCCCAGGACCCCTGATTTTGTGAACCCCCTCGGCCGCGTGGGTAATGTCTCATTTTGATTATTCCCCCTTCCGCCCTAGGGGGAAAAATCTCCCCAAGTGTCCTGAAAAGAATTGTGTGCCTTCCAAAACCACATTTTCTTACTCCCATCCTGGTTCCTGGAGAAGGTCCTTTGTGGGGTATAGAAACAGATTCCAATGGCAGACAAGGTCTTTCCATCTTTCTCACTCTGGAGAGAGTCTCACAAACTGTCAGTCCAAATAAGGTAGCGTTGTTAATAAAGGCTCATTTGAAAGTGAACACAAAGTCACACAGCCTCATCCAGGCATGGCGCCTCATAGCACTGCCCAAATTGGCCACCCTTGAGGTACCCTCTGCAGCATGGGAAATCAACCTCATGGACGTATTGGCTAGTGACTGTAGGGCGGCTAGTCTAGAGGAAAAGGATTCCTGATCCTCAGCAGACATAGACCCTGGGATCGAGCTAGAAAGTTCCTTTATTAAGTCCCTTTGTAGCTTTGTGAAATCAAATAGTTTAACGCCCTCAAGGTGAATGTGGAACAGGCAGAAACTATTTTGCCAAGTCTGTCCAAATCCCAGGATTCCCTATTCAGGGGATAGGCAGAGGAGCTCTCCTGGACATGCTCCTTCTTGGTGGCAAGACACCATGGCATCAACAGGAATACCCTTGGCCCAAAACAACTTATCCGCTGTTACACCAAGAATCTTGTCTGCCCGTTTCAGGATTGGCTCTACTGTATCCAGTTCTTTCCAAGCCCTGGAAAAGACCAGATGGATCAACGGGTCGGCCGGGAGGAGGGGGGACACTCCAGTAGTAGATGGGCTGGACCCGAAAGCCTTCCACAACACCAGTTCCTCTGGGGAAGAGTTTGGAGCTGTTCAGCCATCCTGCTGGTGCAGGATAGGGACTTTGTGGATCCTTCTCCTTTGAAATCTGTGTCAGTGGTAACTGATTCTGTAGGGGAATCAAGGAGTCTCCTTCTACACAGCCTCTTCTTGGGGACCTCCTCGGTGGGACGCTCCAGGAAGGTATCAGAAGACACGTGGGGTTCTGCAATGGGGACCATGTGGAGGCTGTGGGGGAGCAGCTGTCAACGTGGTAGGCTAGAGACCTCAAGCCCCAAACAAGAATGAGGCAGGGGAGGTACCACCGTGGAAGAAACCGCTGACGGTCTACCTGGCTGAGAGAGGACCATCTCCACCACTTCAAAGCAGAAGGGCTGTGAACCACTGAAATCTGTCCCCCCAGAGCCTAAGCCACCAGGGTTGACACCTCATAGAGAGCTTGAGGCCCCTGCTCTGAAGGGGAAGTCGGAGCCCAGCTGTCAAAAAACTCAGAGGAAGCAATGACTCTGAAAGCTTCAGTCTATGCCCTTCCCCCTGGAACAAACCTCAATACTAAGGCTCAGAGACATGCCCAGAATTGAAGGCAAGGGAGTTGAGCAGGTCAGGGAAATAGTCTAAGGCAAACAGGAAATCTCTATCTGTTCCAACACCTCGGCACTGGAGACCAACAGCACCAATGACTCTGAAACCGAAGGGCAGATCAGAAATCTATCTGTTCCAACACCTCGGCACTGGAGACCAACAGCACCAATGACTCTGAAACCGAAGGGCAGATCAGAAAAGGAGCTAAAGGTCAGAAAGTTGAAACCTCGCTGAACCAGACGTGGACAGAGCAGACACAAGCCCCATATGAATCTGGGTCTCGAGGAGCTGCCTCATCAGTCTGCTGATGTCTTTGGAGGATAGGTTCCGGGAAGACCTGTAGGAGGCTGATGACAAGCGTTCGAAGATCTCTGGGGGGAGTGAGACTGGGACCTAGGAAAAAGTGTCCTGTCTGCTCAGAGTTAGGCGCCGACACAATATGAGCCAGTGAAGGGCTGCTCAGCCCCAGGGAAGACCGGAGCGGAGGGGAAGAAGTCAGAACCAAGACTGGTGCCGACAGAGTCGGTTACGACAATTACACAGCCTTCTTAGGAAGCTCCAAGGAAGACCGGGGGGTGATGTCTGGCTTCCCGGGACTCCTTAGGCCTTTTAGGAGGGGGTTGAACCCCTGAAATTGAATGCACCCCTGAGGTGATGGAAGGAGGAAGCAACTCCTTAAGGACCCGCTTGCTTCTCCTGTCCATCAGAGCCTGGGAATGAAAAGCCTGACAAACAGGGCAAGGGGCCTCAAGATGGGTAGGCCGAGAGCAATAAACACATTCCCTGTGGGCATCCTATAGAGGAATCTTTCACTCACAGGAAGTGCATTTTTTTAAATCTTGAGGTTTCTGTGTCTCAGACATATTAAAAGTGAAAGGCTGGAAACAGAAACGAAAAACTAACCACAGGAAATGAGACTACTGATAAAAAAAAAAAAAAAAAAAAAAGTGGGAAAGGGAAAACATTTTAATACAAGACCTACTTAAGGAGAAAGGACTTCAAAGAGAAAAGGAGATAATAAGCAAAAAGAGATAAAAGGTAAAACACTCACAAACTACCAAGAAAACAAATTCTCTGGAAAAGCTCACAGCCAAAGGAACTCGCTGCTGATGCAAAGCATGGTTAACGAGATCTGAGGTACACTGAGGGAGTGGGGCATTGTGGGTATGAAGGAGGAGCTCGAGTCAGGATGCGCAAGCTGTAGAAAAGCAGCTGGTCGGTTCCGAGGATCAGAACCCAATCCCACAGGTTAATGAAATGAAGAGGACAACATTAGATTGTTAATGCTATATGGCTGCCTAAGTTTGCAGATGACTGTACACCCCAGGGGATACCAATCTTCCCAAAGAGGGACTTTTCCCACAAATAACCAGTGTGAAACCCATTCATTTAAAGCAAATGCCAGGAAATGCATAATAGTATCCTTTAGCAAAGAGGACCACCTTTGTAACTAACTAACTATCACATTGGCAACACATCCCATAATGCTGATCTCAGAGTCAAGAACCTTAAAAGATAATGAACTGTCTTTCTATCATCACATACCCACTATGGTAAGAAAGTTTTTTCATTGTACAAATTACTTTTAAAGGTATGGCATCATTCCAATGTGCTCACCTCTCATTAAGCTGATCACTGAATATAATGCTCCTTTCAATACGTACCTGTCTAAACTCTTTGCACAACTGAAATGACCACAATGTTCTCCCATAAAAACAAACAATCAAGGGTCTAAATGATAAAAAACTATGCAGACAAGCTCAAAGCTTTATCCCTCTTCTCTGTATCATACAGGCTAAGAGGTGATCTCTGCCTCCCCTAACCCTCAGCAGACCCTATCCTGTCAGGCCTACTCACAGGTCCAGTTGTAGCATAAACACAAAATCAAGGGATCTAAATCTGTTTTGAAACATAAACAGGACATTTTGGAGGGACAGTTATGTATCACAGATAATAACACTTCTATGGTACCACATTCTACTCTTCATAAAACAAAGAACTGAAACAAAGAACTTCTGTTAAACTATTTAAACAAAATCTAGATGACTGGCTGGGAAACAGGAAATTCAGACCGGCTTAACAGCCATGTCCCTGATGGAAAGAGGGAACAGAAAGTTCCACCATATCTTTGTTCTGCCTACTCTAGATTATTCATACACAAAATAGAAGGGGAAAAAACATGGTAATGTAAGGCTAGGCTTCATAGATAAACAGCCTAGTGAGTACCTATGAAACTACAGCTGAAGCCCCAAGCTCTTTAAAAAAAGCAAAGCAATGAACACAATCATGTAATAAAATAGTGATTACCAAATGAAATGCTACTGAATTACAAATACCATAACAGAAAAATAGTTAAAACTCATTAAACTAGTAAACTAAACATATATTAAGCCTAGTAAACCAATTGCCACAAAAACATTTAATTTCCATTTAATATCGAATCTAAGGCACCAGTATTTTTCCACGTTTACAGAAAATTCATCTGAGGATGGTCGCAGTGGTGCAGCGGTTAGCGTTGCCACCTCATAGCAAAAGGTTCTCTGGTTCGATCCTCGGTCGGGGTGCCTTCTGTGTGGAGTCTGCATGTCCTACCTGGGGTCACGTGGGTTTCCGCCAGGTGTTCCGGTTTCCTCCCACATCCCAAAGACATGCTGTAGGTGGATTGGACACTCTAAACTGGCCCTAGACGTGAGTGTGTGCACCTTCTGTGGAAGGTTGGGTGCCGGGCTGGCAACTCGACACCATAAAACTCCACTGCCACTCCTGAGCGGACAGGTGATTCGCTGTGGCAAACCCTAACCGGTAAAACCGAAAGAAGAAGACAGAAAATTCATCTGAAAGTCTTGCCACCTCATAGCTCAAATTCTACAAGCACATAAAAGCAGCCCATGTACAGGCCACAATGCAGCTGCAGATAAATACAACACAGTATAACAAAACATGGTGTTAAAAGACTGTACCTAAGCAGTTATGTGTACTGACAGACTACATACAGAACTCAGAATGGCTAGTTGCTAACAGCAAAAATAAAACACACCAAAAGCCAGAAAATATCCATGCCCGCTAAATATCCCAGTCTCTGATGACAACAAAGTCTCAGAAATCTTTAGGGCATAAATACACTATAGTAAATCAGTCAGTCTGTCTAAGGCTACAACAAATACAGACAGCTTAGTAAGTAGCACAGGAAGTACAGGTGAAATGGAAACACCTTCTAGTGCTCCAGTGCTCTTATGTTCTTACCATACATACACCATGCATCCAAATGGCAGGCAAGGCTAAACAATCTGTTCTTGAAAAGGAAACAATCGACTCCTGTTGATGATACTCAATACCACTAGTGAAAAGGACACAATCAACTCAAGTGACTCACACTCGATAGACAGACAAACTGAACATCCAACAAAAACATCTCTCAAAATATAAGCAACACATTAGCCTGCAACAATGACAACAAAGTGACCACAGGTAGCTATCCGCTATCTTTGGACATGCACACAACTTGTTACTGCTGAACAGTTATGCCTTCATATGCATTCCATTGTACTCTTTGGGCATTTGGCTAAAGAATCAGTTAGTGAACTCTAAAATACATGATAAATGTGACAGTGTAAGATCCTGCCTATAATTAAAAAAAAATGTACAGCATTACTCGGTATTGGTGTAACAGTAACTTGTATACATCAATGCTGATTTTTTATCTGTGACTTGTGTGACTCACTGTATTTTGTCATCAACCTTTTCATTTTAGTTAAAAATTGTGGATTGGATCCTAACTACGTTGCTTACATTACATTTGTAGTCACTCATTCTTCAATTGCCTGCTTAATTTAATACAGAATTGAGGAAAAGAAGGAATTTATCTAGACTCTTACTGGTTGCAAGTCAAAGAAACTAATCTCGGACATGGATCCGACCATTCCCTGTATGTACACCTACATGCTAATATTCACAGTAGGCACAACTACGGTCAGTTTTCACACACCCACACTCCATTCATGACAGTCTGTAAATCACCAATTCACCTATGTTGCTTTGGGGATTTAAGAGAACACCAAGAGTACCCTATAAGCAAAAATCCATATGAATAGATAGAAGATAAGTAGACTCTACAAAGAAGGCACTCCAGATAAAAAAATAAATAAATTTAAAACCCAGGAAAAGTGATGCAGCAACACTAACCACTGTCCTGTATAATTAATTTTGTGATTAACCTGAATTGTATCATATACTGCTCCTCCCTTCATCTGACAAATTATGTATATTCATTATCCTGTATTATCCCTTGATCAATTAGCCTGTTATTTTCTTTATTTTTGTGATTATTTATAAACTGAAACCCATACTTTCCACTTACTCCCACTTTTTCCCCATTTACTGGGCTCCTCCCACCTTGTCAGTTAGCTGACCCATACAGCACTTGCACTATTGCTCATTCCTCTACAGCTCTCCTGTCCCTCCACACACAATGTCTTTTACATCACTATTTCTCCTCATACTATTAACTATGCCTTGGCTAAAAGTCTTCATCTTTCCAATAAACTTACTCAAAATCTGCATCTATATTTGCGTTTACTGTTATCAATATTTTAATTTCACAACTTCTGTTTTGTTGCCCCCTTCAGGCTCTACTGGACTTGTTTTGGATGCTGTAGCTTATTGGTCTGAATCACAAATAAGACTGAAATCCTGGCAGTGACTTTCTTTATTTTTATATTATGTTAACATACCTGAAACCTAACTCATTCCCCTTCCACTTCCCTGTGAGAATTCCTGGATTCACAATTATTCGAGGGATTACACTGACTGACAAATGTATTAATGTGAATTGCAGAAAACCACTGGTGCTGCGGTAGCGTTGTCGCTTCACAGTAAGACGTTGTCCTGTTCGATTCTCAGCTAGAGCATCATTCTGTGTGGAGACATGAGTGAATGGGCGTACCTTCGTTGAAGGTTGTGCGTCAGAGTTGGCAACTCGGCACATAAAAATCTACTGCCAATCATTAGCAGACCGGAGTTCCGCTGTGGTGACCCCTAACCGGGAAAAGCCGAAAGACACAACAACAACAACTTTCAGCAAACACATTTTTAAGCTCTTGCCCACACGTTTACTTTAAAGCTATTAACAAAAAAGTCAAACTTTTCCCAAAGCTGCAAACTCAGTATAACTCAACATGAACACCATTCACCGTCTCATACTCAAACTAGGCAGTTATTATGCAATCCTCTGATACAAAATTTCAACCCATCACTCACTACACTAACAATTCCATAATCCGTTAATCACTTTGCAATGCACCAACTGCCAAAAATACCTACACCCAAGACTGCCACTGATTATCATCCACTGCTAAAAATAGACCCACAATACATTAAAAACAACTGCCAACTGCCTAATAAATTAAACATTCACAAACTCTGAAAAGGGCAGCCCTAACTGGTGCTATTTTCATTGACTCAAGAAAAAATGCATCTGAAACAGTTGGAAGTTTTTGTTGTAGAGTAATGTGATCAATACTGCATCTTTGCTGCTGAGGTCTGTACCCGATTTGCTCATTACCTCTTTAATAAAACCTTTACCATCACCACAAATAATCTTCTTTTTCTTTCTGCTGTCTCCATTATGGGTCGCCACAGCAGATCATGTTTCAGTTTCTTCCTGTCCTCTGCATCTTGCTCTGTCATACCAACCACCTGCATGTCCTCTCTCACCACATCCATAAACCTCATCTTAGGCCTTCCTCTTACCTGGCAGCTTCATCTTTAGCATCCTTTTAACAATATACCCAGCATCTCTCCTCAGCACATGTCCAAACCAATGCAATCTCGCCTTTCTGGCTTTGTCTCCAAACCGTCCAACCTGGGCTGACCCTCTAATATACTTATTCCTAATCCTGTCTACCCTGGTCACACCTAGTGCAAATCTTAACATCTTTAACTCTGCCACATCCAGCTCCGATTCCTGCCTTTTTGTCAATGCCACTGTCTCCAACCCATGTAACATAGCTAGTCTCACTACCCACTTGTAGACCTTCCCTTTCACTCATACTGGTACTAGTCTGTCACAAATCACTCCTGACACTCTTCTCCACCCACTCCACCCTGCCTGTAATCTCTTCTTCACCTCTCTTCAACACTCGCCATTACTCTGAACTGTTGATCCCAAGTATTTAAACTCATCCACCTTCGCCAACTCTACTCCCTTCATCCTCACCATTCCTTTATCCTCCCTCTCATTAACACACATATATTCTGTCTTAGTCCTGCTGACCTTCATTCCTCTTCTCTCTAGAGCATATCTCCACCTCTCCAGGGTCTCCTCAACCTGTTCTCTACTCTCATTACATATCACAATGTCATCTGCAAACATCATAGTCCATGGGGACTCCTGTCTGATCTCGTCTGTCAACCTGTCATCACCACTACAAATAAGAAAGGGCTCATAGTTGATCCTTGATGTAATCCCACCTCCACCTTAAACATAGGGGTCCCAACAAGGTTCCGTTCTAGAGCAATTGCTTTTATCACTGTTTATCAATTACTTCACCTGGGAGCTATATAGCCTAAATTGCTTTCTCTAGGATGAACTCAGTTGTTAAAAACATAAAATCCACTTTGCAAAATGATTTAGCATTTTTATGGAATTGGCCGCACGAGAATAAACTGTCCACCTACAATCACAAATCCACCACAATGTTCCCAAGTACTCGTCAATGTCTCACATTCCACAATGAGACTTAACCACTCAATGTAATCCAATAAAAATATCATGACCTGGCATTAGATCAGACTAACTTTCCTCCCATGTCAAAACTCAACAAAGACAGTACATAGAATCTCCCATCTTTTAAAAAAACAGAAGACAGGCTACTGTTCTTAACTTACTTCTGCCAAAGTCAGAGTATGTCCTGCCTGTTAAAGACTTACTTTCTACAAAAAGAAAGGAAAAGAAAATACTAGGATTTATTCATTTAAGTCCCAGTACAGGAAATTCCCTATACAATCTTAAGGAAGGCTAAATAAAGATACCTTTTATCTGCACTTTTTTCAAATAATACAGCATTTTAATTGATTTATTTGTGTTGCATTGAATATTAACTGAAATGGAAGTTTTGACTCTTTTTTTCAGTTAGTTCCCTACCCACCCTCCGAGTTTGTGTTTTGCTGTTAATCTTGGTGGCTTTGAAACTGCCCGCCCCTCATGTAAATTTGTGTTTGGATACTCCTTCTGGGCCCATCTCATTTGCTCACTCAACTGAGTGCAGAGAGATCATATTCTGATTTCAGGCACTCCTACTGTGTACAAAGAGAGCATTTGGGAAAGAAAAAAAAAATAATAATACATTTTTTAAGCTTGTTTCCTGCCTTTCCTGTAAGTGGTCTAGACTGTTTGTAGGCTTCTGAGCCCCCAAGCCTTTGTGTTGGAGGGAAGCCTTCTAGCTTAATTTTGTTTCTTAGAACTAGCTAGTTTTCTAGTTTCAGCACTCAAATCTGTTTCTTTGAACTCAGCACTTGTTCAGAACTCGTTGTAAGCACTAAATAAACTGCAAATTACAACAGCACTCAACTTTCCTCACTTGTCTAGAGGAAAGCAGTTTGTAGTACTTAATAAATAAGCACCTATTCAGGCATGTCTAAGGGTCAGCTCCCGGTGATTTCTCCCGTCTACCTGATTAATCTGGGCATCTTGGGACAATGTAGCAACTGCCTCATGTACACAGACAACCCTCTCCCACTACCACCCAACACTACAACCTGTGAGATGCACTTAAAATAGACAAACTGGAAGCAAAGCTCTCCACCCAAGACTGGACTAGACAGTCAAGAGGAGAAGGTAAACACTTGCACCACACCACACTCATCACATAGTCCCTCAAACCCTACACCACCAAAACACACACACACAGAAACACACCTACATTCGGGGAGGCTCTCAATAAAAACCTGCCCAAGCATCAGGGACCTCCAAAGCAGAAACGCAAGCAAACTCCACCCCCCAACACAACCCAAATGACACATAGCCCACAAACTCAGTGTGCCACTCAACCACAGCCCATAAGGCATAAGAACGTACCCAACACTCTAGTCATAGGTGACTCTATAGTCAGACACACTGATGTTCCACTCACCAGGCTAAACAAGGAGAAAGTTACTGTCAGCTGCCTGTCAGGTGCCAGGATTAGTCACATAACGCACACACTCGGGTCACTCCACAACAAGTACAAATATGACACTGTCATTGTCCATGTTAGTGTGAATGAACCGAGACGTACCTCCCTGGACTACATGAAAAGAGACATGGAGGAGCTCTTCGATGTTGTAGCCCAGGCAGGTATGACCTTAGCCCTGAGTAGCATCCTGCCATCACCCAGAATGATACCACAGTACAAGGACAAAATGACTGACTTCAACAATTGGCTAAGCTTCTGGTATCATTCTAAGGGGATCCAGTATTTGTCTAACTGGGACGACATGATCAACAGATCATGATGTTTTGCCAGAAATGGCCTGCACCTGTCACCCTTGGGATTCCGGATACTGGCTAAGGCTCTTGCCACCCCTATAGTGCCTTTTTTAGGCAAGTTTCAAATGACGAATTCACCACCGTAACAGGTACAAGCAAGCAAAATCTGAGGGTAATGCTACAAGTCTAAACCTCAAAATGCACTCACTCGAGGCACTCTTAACATGGAGAACATAGACATCTGTGCAGTGACAGAGACCTGGTTCAAAGCTCAGAGAGCACCCCTGCATTACCAGGCTATAACTCATACCACACCTTTCAGCCACCTAACCCAGAACGAAGCACTAAAGGTGGAAGCGTGTTCATATTCATTAAGGATATCCACACCTCCAAGCTAGTTGCACAGCATAATGCATCCGAGATTATCCAAGTGCAACTAACTCTGGGCAAGACTACAATCCAAATTGTAGCTTGCTACAGACCCCCCACCATGCCCCAGGATTCCCACTCCTCAATTCTTGATACACTGAAAGTATTAGGGTACAACCCAACACCCTAATAATGGGCGATTTCAACTACTCCACCATTAACTGAGAAAACTACTCATGTACCAACTCTTTTGCTCAACGTTTTCTGGAATTCATAAATTCCAACGCCTTGGATCAACTTATTCACACCCCCACCAGGGGCAGCAATATCCTACACCTGGTCATTACCAACATGGGCAACCAGTGTTCAACGAGGAATTGACCTCTGGTGTGGGTCAGATCCGACCACAAGCTAATCACCCTAGACATCCACATCCCACCTCCAATTAGGGAAACCAAAACTTCACACTTCTTAAGACAGAAGTGGCAAACTTCATGACACCCATGCAGATGGACAATAGAGGTATGACTGCTAAATCCTACACAAAATGCACTTTATAAGCACTTACACGAATACATGGATCATGCTATCCCTAACAGAACCAAGATGCTATCCTCCAAAAAAAGGAAGCCAATCTGGTGGTCTTCTGCCATAAACAAACTCTACAACAGAAGAAAAACTGTTGCCCACTGAATGGCGCACCACGACGTTTATCCCACTCCACAAAGGGGGAGCAACGACGGACCCTGGGAAATACTACCCCATTAGCCTGATGAGCCTGGTCTGCAAGGCCATGGAACATATCATCATGGAATTCATAAACAAAGACATTGGTAATCTCCAAACTCTGGACCCTACCCAGTTCGGATTTGTAAAAGGCAGATCAGGCCTCCTAAACCTGAGTGACTTCTTTGAAGCAGTCACCAAAGCCATAGATGAGGGTAAGGTGGTTCACACAGCTTATCTAGATCTCGCCACGGCTTTCGACACCATCCCCCACTCTGGAAGTATAGATAAACTCACTAAACTAGGTATATATCCCTAGGTCACAAAATGGGTTGCCAACTGGCTCATGGACAGAACCCACACTGTGAAAGCAGCAGACTCCAAATCAGACTTCAGACCAGTGACAAGTGAAGTACCACAGGGTTCAGTCCTGGGTCCTGTTTGGTATCTACTTCTCTGAAGTACAGGCTAACACAGAAGGTCTTTGGCTAACAAAGTTTGCAGATGACCGCAAACTAGAAGCCATAATCAAAACTCCTAATGATGTGGACATACTACAAAAGGGCCTCACTGAGACAGATGCCTGGTGTCAAAGCCATGGCCTGAAGCTCAATGCCAAATAGTGTATTGTCATCCCCTTTGGTAAAAACTCTGTACCCATGAACTACCACACAGCTGGTAGTCTACTTAATGCCGAAAATGTGATAAGAGACCTTGGGACACAGGTGGATAGTAGTATCTCCTTTGATAATCACATCACCCCAGTGGTCAGGAAATCCTTCTACGTGGCTCACCCCATCACAAAAGGCTTCTCATCCAGAAAAAAAAGAGATCATTGTTCCCCTCTACTCATCACTCATTAGACCCATTATAGAGTACAACGCCCCTTTTGGTATGTACCTCACAAGACATATACAACAACTGGAAATGCTGCAGAAATACCTCACAAAGAGGATAACTGGCCTCAAACAGATGCCCTCTGCAGACAGTCTCAAAAAACTCCAGCTTTACTATGTCGCATATCACCTACTCAAGAGGCGATCTCTGCCCAGAGCTGTTGGACATGCTCCACTTAAAGAAATCCCAATCCCTCCGTGCTACATGCTCTAGGGACCAAAACCTTGTCACCACAATAAACAGAACATGCTGGAGGGATAGATGCCTGTCCCAGAGACTTCCCAAACTCTGGAACAGACTACCTATGTCAAACAGAGCTCCTCATTAGCACTTTTCAAGAAAAATCTTGATGATTGGATGGGAAATAGGAAATTCACCCCAGGGATCACTTCTGTGGCTCTGCTCGACAGGGGCACAGGAAAATAATTTTCTTGGGTGGCGAAAGCCAGGGTACATTTTTTGCTAGGCTTATATAGGCCCTAGGGCCAATAGTCTAGTACCTACCTATGAAATGATTCTGTATCCCCGTCAAAGCCCCCTTCCTTCTAAGCTCGCTCGCCTTTAAACTAACACAGCAAGGCTACTGCCCCCTCCCGAAAAAAGCAAAAAAACAAACTACAAATAAAAACTAGCTATTATTCACTAACTCTGGAAGCAAAGAAAACTGACCTTCATTTTGGTACAGCAATGACTGAAACAGTATTTTCAAAAATAAGTAGTGTGAAACAACCTGTCAGAAAAAAAATCAGGGATGCTAACAGTCTTAACTTAAGAAACTATTATGAATACTTTGTTAATCCTGGCCTAAACAAAACAAAATAAACCTGACTAGTAATGTGTGTTTACTGATTCTTAACTATAAATTTCTTTCTAAGATGCTATTTCTAATAACACATCTGTAGACTGTGTCAGATTAGGTTTGCTGGCAATTTAATATACTTCTAAACAAAATTAATATGACCGGATATCTGTAATTGGTGCAACCTGCACTACACAGACATAAGTAGAACTATCAGATCTGCCTAGTGTAAGTATTACAGTCTGTCTGTTAAGTATAATTGCTTTCATTTGGCACAGATTAAGCTTATTCTCAGTTCTCCACCCTACCCACCCTCTCAAAACACTCGCACTGCCTCTCAATCTCCCCAGAACCACTTTTTTATATTCCTCAATTTCACTTTAAACTAGTCAAAACAAGAGACTTTAGAACTTCTGCAACAAATAAAAACTAACATCTCATCAGCCTCTATGACTCATGTAACACTTCAGAGACTTTAATAACACCAAAAAAGTGTAGTAGAACACAAACCAAACTTACTAAATGAGAAAAATTCTACCAACCATCTAGGCAAGGCTCCAGACACAGGTTGAACTTTTCAGCACTTTCATTCTTTAATAATAAAAACAAGAACTTCATTAGAAAATACAAGCAAATGAGACAAACAGTTTAAAAAGAGAAACAAAAATCACATAACTAAACACTACAAATCATCAAATAGTGGGTGCTGACAAAAGGAAACACTTGAACTGAAATTTGAAGTGCAAGTGAAGAATACGTCATATAATTTAAAATAGTTATCAGCGTAACTTTTACACCAATAAAAAGTACTAATATTTATGCATTCATTAAGTGCAAGACCGCGATCGGCTCTAAGCTGAATTTGCCAAGCAGGTTCACAGCATTCAAGTAAACTGTAACTGTCACTACAAAAATTCTCTGTTTGTACAAAATCTAAAATGAAAAAAGTGAAACTCTTAAAGTTACTACATAAAAAAGCATGTTTGGCAAGTTCATAGGCAGATACTAGGCTATCTGCCCGAGGGCATTTGTAAGCCTAGCCAGAGTGTGTTTGGCTTTCGCCACCCTTTTAGATTCGTAGACTGTGCCTTTGAATACTAGGTCACAGAAGATAGCCCTCTTACGGTTATTTTACTGTGCCTCTGTCTAGCAGGGACATAGAAGAGATCCCAGGGGTAAACTTATGATCTCCCATCCACTCATCAAGATTTCTCTTGAAGAAGGTCAGTGAGGGGCTCTGCCTAACTTGGGCTGGGATTTTGTTCCAGAGTGAGGGGAGGCTCTGGGATATGAATCTGTCCCTCCAGCATGTCCTATTTATTTCTGTGCTGAGGTTTACGTCCCTGGAGTGTGTAGCTCTAAGGGATTTGGATTTCCTGAGGTGGAGCATGTCCATTAATTCTGGTTTGGACATGGCTTTATACGTCAGGCACACATCGCCTCTGAGTAGGCGGTAAGCAACTGAGTAGAGCTGGAGTTTCTTTAGCCGAATTGCATAGGGCATCTGTTTGAGTCCCTTGATCCTCTTGGTGAGGTACTTTTGAGGTCTTTCCAGTTGCTGCAGGTGTCGGGTAAGGTACATCCCAAATGGGGCATTGTATTCAATTATGGGCCTGATGAGTGATGAGTAGAGGGGCACAATGACCTCTTGATCTAGATGTGAAACCTTTCGTGATAAAGTGGGTTATATAGAAGGTCTTTCTAACCACTTTGGCAACGTGATTGTCAAAGGAGAGATTACTATCTACTTGGGTCCCCAAATCCCCAATTACTTCTTCCGTACTTAATGGATTACCACCTATGTGGTAATTTGTGGGCACTTTGTTTTTCCCAAAGAGGATGACTGTGCATTTTTTGGCATTTAGCTTTAGGTCATGGCTCTGGCACCAGTTATCCGTCTCTGTGGAGACCCTTTTGGAGGATGCTTGTGTCAGCCAGAGAGTCGATTATGGCACCCAGTTTGCAGTCATCTGCGAACTTGGTCAGCCATAGTCCTCCCGTGTTAGCCTGTACCTCAGAGAAATATATACCGAACAAGAGAGGTCCCAGGACTGAGCCTTGGGGGACGCCACTTGTAACTGGTTTAGAGTCTGACATGGCACCTGCAATTCTGACCATGTGGGTTCTATCCCTGAGCCAGTTTGCAACCCATCTTGTGACATAGGGGTTGATATTTAAGCTGGCGAGCTTATTTATGATGCCCGAATGGGGTATTGTGTCGAAGGCTTTTGCAAGGTCCAGGTAGGCTGTGTGGACTACCTTCCCTTCATCTATGGCCCTGGTAACTGTTTCAAAGAAGTCGACCAGGTTCAAGAGGCAAGATCTGCCCTTAAAGCCGAATTGGGTAGGATCCAGTGTCTGGAGGGTCCCAATGTCTTTGTTTATGGGTTCCATGATGATACGCTCCATAGCTTTGCAGACCAGGCTTATAGGGCGATAGTTTCCGGAGTCCGTTGTGGCACCACCTTTGTGGAGCGGGACCACTTGCTGTACGCCATTCCTTGGGTACATATCCTGTAGTTAAGGCTGAGACTGAACAGTGATTTATGTGAGGGTTAAGTTCTTCATGGAGCTCGTATAAGACGCAGCCCGGGACACCGTCCGGTCCCACTGATGCTGTGTTTTTTTGCTTTGGAGAGGGCAGCTCTCACCTGTTCATCTGTGATGTCAGGGAGGCTACACTCTGTTGGGATAGACATTTGCTCTTTTGGAGGGGGGATGTGGGGGGGGGAGAGAAATTTTCACTTAACCTGTCTGCTAGGATGTTGGCAATGTCTGTGGGTTCAGTGTATTTTTTGTCATTTTGCACTAACTCAGAGCATATCTGGGAGTTGCCACCCAGGTTCCTGACATAATTAAAGAAGGCCTTGTGATTATCTTTAGTGTATTGTACAATTTTTCTTTCGAAGCTGGCCTTAGATGATTTTATGAGGGATCGTAGTTTCTTGCTAGTACTGATCAGAGATGCCTTCCCTTTTGAGGATTTTGCTCTGTTATGTAGTAGCTTCCTCCTTCTGTTGTATAGCTTATTTATGACCGCGGTCCACCAGACAGGTCTCCTGCCTTTGGGGGAGTGAGTCTTGGTTTTATTTGGGATAGCATGATCCATGCATTCCTGTAGGTGTCCACAGAATGCGTTTGTAAAGGATTCTGCGGTTTGAGTCGTATTTTCCACTGGCCCAGGGGCTCTGAAGGATACCACCTCGGTTTTGAGAAGTGTGAAGTTTGCTTTTGAGAAGTTTTTCACCATGGTTTCCTTGGCTGGGGGTGGGGACGGGATATGGATGTCCAGTGAGATTAATTTATGGTCTGACCTTACCAATGAGGGGTATACCTCTGGTGTGGAACATAGAGGCCCCATGTTGGTGATGACCAGGTCCAATATGTTTTCCCCTCTTGTGGGGGTGGTGACCAGTTGTTCCATAGCATTTGAGTTTATAAACTCTAGGAACCATTGGGCGAGAGTGTCGGGGCTTGAGTATGTTTGGGTAGTTGAAGTCACCCAATATAATGGTGTTTGGAGAGACCTTCATATTCTCTAGTGTTCTCAGGAATGCCGAGTGGGGTTCCTGAGTTTGGGAGGGTGGTCTGTAGCAGGCTACAAACTGAAAGGCAGTTTTGCCCACTGTTGTTTGCACATGGATGATCTCCGATGCTTTGTGTAGTGCCACTAACATGGAGGTGTGGGCATCATTGATGCATATGGATACTCCCCCTCCTTTTGTGGTTCGGTCTGAGTTTTGTGGCCGAAAAGCATGGTATGAAGTATAACCTGGTAGTGCTGGGGTGCTTTCGGGAGCCTTGAACCAGGTTTCTGTTACTGCACAGATATCGATATTCTCCATACTGAGTGCGTGCATCTTGAGTTTAGACTTCTGGCGTTGAGCAGCATTACCCTTAGTTTTTTTTTTCATTGAGTTGTCTATGGAGGTGGGTTTGTCTTTTGAGCTTTGCCTAAAAAAGGCACTATGGGGGTGGCAAGAGCCTTAGCCAGTATTTGAAAGCCCAGGGGTGACAGGTGCAGGTTGTCCTTAGCGAAGCAACGTGGCTTGTCGAGCATGTCATCCCAGGCTAACAGACACTGGATCCCCTTTAAATGACACCAATACTTTAGCCAATTGTTAAAATTGATCATTTTGTCTTTATACTGTGGCATCATTTTTGGCGAGGGCAAGATGCTACTCAAAGTCAGGGTCATACCGGCCTGGGCTACATGATCAGAGAGCTCCTGTATGTCTCTTTTCATGTAGTCCAGGGAGGTACGTCTCCGGTCATTCACACCAGCATGGACAATGACGGAGTCATACTTGTACTTGCTTTGGAGTGACCTGAGTGCATGCATTATGTGGCGGATCCTGGCACCCGACAGGCAGCTTACAGTGACCTTCTCCTTGTTCAGTCTGGTGAGAGGGACGTCAGTGTGTCTGACAATAGAGTCACCTATTACAAGTGTATTAGGTGTGTTGTTTAGCCTTAAGGGCTGTGACTGTGTGGCACACTGACTTTGGGAACTATGTGATACGTGGGTATTGTTGTGGGGTAGGGTTTGCTTGGATCTCTGCTTTGGAGGTCTCTGCTGCTTAGGCAGGTTTTTATTTAGAGCCGAGCATGTTTTTGTGTGTTTATGTGTTTGGTTTGCTGATGTGGTAGGTCTATGTGAGACTGGAATTGTGGTGTGCGTGGTTCCCTTCTTCTCCTGACTGACTGAGCCAGTATTGGGTTGAGAGAGCTCAGCCTCCAGTTTGGCTATATAGTTGCATCTCTCACATATATTTCAGCTTATAGGGGGGAGGAGGAGAGGGTGGTCTGTGTACATAAGGCAACTGTAACATTGCCTCAAGATTCCCAGATTCACCAGCTGGACTGGAGAGTAAACCCGAAACTGACTTTTGGACATGCCAGAATAGTATAAGGAACTACTTTTTGACTGATCAGAAAGGACCAATAGGGAGCCAAGTACTTAAAAGGAGTATAAGGGGGTGTAGTGCTTTAGTTTATTAGTGTTTACTTACAAGATTACTTATAAGAGCAAGTGCAAAACTTTAGGATGAAAATAAAGAGTGCTTACTTTGAGATTTTGATCAGTTCTAAGGGAAAATGTGAAGAGCAGACTTTGTGAAGCCGGGAATAGTTTAAACCTGATTAAGCGGCGCTGCCCGATGCTGCTTTATGCGCAAAACCGCGCAAATGCGGGTTTTAAAGCAGGGAAACTGAAAGAGATAGGAATTGACCCAAAACGGCCAATAAGCTACTAGTTTCAGGGCTGAGACCACTCCTCCAGGGACAGATAGGCTGCTCAAAGCTCCCCACTCTGGTTGAAGCTTCCTCCTATCCAAGTAAGGATATGGGCAACACAGGAAACTATACCACATTCCGGATTTCAGCAAAGCCTGAAATCTGGACTAATCTAGTTCAGCAAAGACGGGAAAAGACAATTTTTTTTTTTTTCTTTTTTTTTTTTCAGAGAACAGTGCATTATTAGGATCTTTCTTGCATATAGTCAAGGTGTGCTCATAGATTCTCCTTAAACATTTTGTAGTCTTGCTGATGTAAAAGCTTTCACAGGACTCAAAAGATTCCAAGTAAGCTAAGCAATTAGAATTACAGTCAAATCTTTTGTTTGGCCAAATGTAAATACTCAATGGTTTTGCCTAGGTTGTCGGTAGAATTTTTCTCAGTTACTTCACAGACTTCCCCACAGCCCCCCTTACAACACATTTTCAGTCTCTGCCCAACACAAAACATCAATACAAATTATATGAAAATAGTCCAATCCCAAAGCAATCTCATCCCAACAAAACTTCCCAATACAGGCAACTTTCTATCCTCCATACTCTAGGTAAACTGTTTGAAATATTATTTAATCTTTAACTCACCCATACATCACTACCTACAGCAACATCCTCTCTCATAAACAATACAGGTTCTGGTCCAGTCGGAGCACAATCACAGCCCTATGGACCCTAACCAATGGAATAATACTAGCTATGGGCAGCGGCCAGACCACTGGAACCATCTTTAACTGGCATTATAAAATCCTTCAACCTCCATGACCACAGCATCCTCCTCTATCAGTTGCTACAAATAGGAATAAATCCAAGTCCCAATTCCCTTCCTTGGTTTCAAATACTCACCAATGGCCACTGTTCCATTACAATTTATTAATGCCTTTATTTCTCAGTCAGCCTGCCTTCAAAAGGATTACCACAGGGTCCCATACTTGCTCCTCTACTATTCTCCATCTTTACAAACTTCCCTTTGATCCAGCTCCTCTCCCCTCCTCCTCTTTGCAGATGACAGTATTATTTCACACAAGCAACCCAGTACCAACCTCCAGAAATACCCACAAGCAGGATTTCCTAGCTGTAATCCACTGGTTCTCCAACAAGAAGCCTCTAAGTTTCTTTCCCACTATAACAAAAGCAAAACTATGGGCCATATTCAATAACGCCCACATTAAGTGTACAAGATACATATTCAAAAACATCCCTACCACATTTTTGTGCTTTCTAGTCACTCAGAAAGATTACTCTAAGTGTACATGTACTCTACATTTTGTGGTAACCTTTATGAACCCCTGTTAATATTTAAAGCTGCAAGAAAATCAGTAGGAAAACTAAAATGAGGAGGAAGAAGGTATGAGTTAAGCCTGTGTTGTCTGTTCACGCAGAACAGTGTAATTATAATGTAAGCTCTATTGAATCCCACAGTATGATTTTCTGGCACAAAACAGAAATCTCTCTGCATACCTATGACCACAGCAATACCTCCACAAAAATCACTACCGTTTAAATACCATGGCTTACATTACACTGACTACTATGCTATGTATTCACTGAAACTGCATTACATAATTGACTTTTTTACTGTAAGTATCAATTGCATTAAATTGTGACCTTGGAGCTTTTCTCCATAGGCCTCCACTGAAAAAGGGCACCTGTGCCCAATCAGACTTTCCGGTAAACAAATGTAAATAAATAAATTATTAAAACCTGCTGAACAGCCACATGCAAAAGCAGTCTATTCTCCCAACTTGAATACATCCTCCTCCCCATAGCTTCAGTATCAAAAACAAACTCCACACACATTCAAACAATAATTCACATCTGCAGATTACCCAGCCCCCTAAAAATGACCACCATTGTAAAAATTGAAAAAAGCAAAATGGCTTCCTGTTCAACAAAGGAGTGACTTTCTCCTATGATCCTAACTGTTCAAACATCTGCCCAGCTAGACCTTCTCACCCCTACCAGCTAGACTAATTGACAACCTTCCTCTTTTTTGCCCAGAAAGCATCAGTGCTCTGCCCCTGACTTGCAACTCGTCAATAACTAAAACATCACTACACGGATCACTGTTTCTCAATACTACAGCCAAGACTCTGGAGAGTCAACATCCTCTCACTAGCCAAATATCACTATCTCTCATCCATTTATATCACTTAACCTGAGCTACATCTCACTCACTCTCTTTCTCCTACTACTAACGGTCTTACGGTCTCTCATATGGTACATTCTGTTACACCAATCTACACTTACTTACATTTTGCTTAACACACCTTCTCCTTCCAACTACTCACAATCTAACATCCTTCGCTCCACTCCTGTAGCATATCATTCCCCACTTAGAAAACACACCACTGTATTTGCTTGCTTGCTTTGAAGCTTGCATTGCATAACCACCAGATTTAATAGTATCTTATTTCCACAAACCATCAGACTACTGAACTCCAGTAGTAACATACACCATGCTGGTCATTGAGGTCTGGAGTTACAAAGCTGAAGTAATTCACGGCATATGTAATAACCCTATGAAAGTACAATCTTATACCTTATGTGCAATATTAACTATGCCAAGTTAGCTTTCCATGCAATATTAAATCTGATTCTGCTCTGTGCAATATATTATCTGTGCAATATTTTGGGTACTGACGAAGAGATGTAAAAGTGGAATAGTCTTGGTGCAAGTCATTGTACTTGTTACTGCACTGCACAAATGTCTTACTGTTGTTATTGTTGGATTAGCATTAGCATATGTGTTATTGTTGCATAAATATTATCAGTGTATGTTGTATACACACTGAGTCTGAAGTAACTCAATTTTGTTTGGTTGCACGGTCTGAATGACAAAGTTCACTTTGACCGTGACTTTGACTTACCAAGCAGACACCTCACTTTTTAAATGAAATTTGTTTTCTTTATTGTAAGTAATGCATACTATAATTGTACATATTTCTTACATTTTTTAAACTAATAATATTTTACAAATATCCTGTTTCATTAAACTCTTGCCATCTCTAATCAAATGTAACTATGACTTTCTTTGTATTCCTGGTCCATGATTAATATGGTCACACATGATACCTGCAAAAATACACACACACACACACACACACACACACACACACACACACACACACACACACACACAAAAAAAAAAAATACCAAATCTGCTTAGTATGTGCAATTGTTAACATCATGTTCTGCATTAACTGCACAAGTGCACTTTCTCACAACACTTCATACAGGCTTTCTATTAAATGTATTTCTAAGAGACACTCAAATGTTATCCATGTTATTTCTACAGCTTACATTTGATTAATACCATAAAACTCAGCCACAAGGCCTACACATCTGAAGAGAGTCAGTGGGGGCCAGTGTACTCACACTTTTTGCAAATGTTAACTAAGTAAATAAATATCATGCCTTTCTTGAACATTTGCACACCATCTCCCTTCTTTAACCAATTATGTCTGTTCAGCTTTTCTCTCTCTCTTTGCTGGGTTCTACAATGTTCTTATCACAACCTCTATACCAATATCCAGGCCAGCTTATTTTTACCACAGACCAATCAGAGATATGTATATAATTGCCATCAGTGTTAAAGTAAAACATCAGAAAATGTGTATCAAATCAAGCCAAAGATAATATAAGCAGCATTTTACACACAGTGTATATATAACCATGGATTTCAGCCTACAGAAAGGGAATGATACGGAAAAGACTTGGCAGGAATTAGAACAGGGTGTTAGTGATTAGGTGATGTGGCCCATGGGATATCCCCTACAATGAGAACTGTTGCATAGATATGATTTGAATTCTGTTTGGAATTTAGAGTAGGAAGCAGATTCTTTAGGTATAATGGTAAGGAATCCTAGCATTTTTGTGCAATAATTAGGAAAGAGTAGTCGATTCAGTGACGTTTCATCAGTGCTAGATTTGATCAAAAGCCAGTTGGCGTTAGAGAGAGTGTGAAGCAGTGGTGCTTGTGTAACAATGAATTTACAATAAAAAAGAAATAGTTTGTTTGAGACTGTTTGCACAGCAGTAAGTTTTTACTTGGACGCTATGGCTACCAAGGATAGTCTATTCAGAATGAGCTAAAAAGACTTAGCTGAACAAGCAAGATAAAATATCTGTCCCTAACTCAGAAGAGGAGAATGTTAAGATTTTTCTGTGTGGGTTTGCAGGTTGAGGGATAGGGCTAGCCAGATCAGAGGTATTTGAAAGAGGTTGTTCCTCCCATTGGAGGGCTGTGATCTTTGGTGTTAACAGAATTTAGGGATTTTGCCAGTTTGGGAGGGGTGAGAAAGAGCAAATGTAATGTTTAGTGGGGTTAAGAAGTAGTGTACGTTTAATTAAGCACGTTAAGAGAGTCTGAATTTGCTTAGAGCTGGGTTTGGACTGGAGTGTGAGAGGAGTTGGATCTAAACATGACCACATATCATCAGCATACAGAATCTAAGGTATATGTGGTAGGTCATATGACAGTTTTGTTAATTAACACAGAGAAAAGCAAGGAGGGAACTATGAAGCTTTACAATACACCCTTCAGCAGATGGGCTGCTTCAAATATGGATGAGCCTATTTTTTTACCCTTAAGAATTTATCATGTGGAAGGTCTTTATACCAGGCAAAAAGTTTTGTGCCGATACCCATCATCTGCAGTTTGTGGAGAAGAAAAATTGCTTGGTCAGTGAAGTCAAAGGCCTTAGTAAGGTCAATGAACAGAATTATAATAGTATTTGCCTTTATCCATGTTTAGTAACAGATCGACAATGAGGGTCCATCACATCTCTCACCCTCTTAACGCAAGAATTCTGGACAAAGCCAAACATAACGGATGAATAAATCCCAAAAATTGGGGCAAATTTAAAATGTCTGCTTTTATAACCTTAGAAACTGACAAAACAACAGGGTTTGGATTAGCATGGATCTTCTAAAGGATATGAAGTCTGAAACTCAATTATTGGCCATTAAGTTCATTCAATCATCAATAATTTGATTAAAAAAAAAAAAAAAAAACTGTATGAGGAATACACCAAAAATATGAGGCAAAAATATGGACAGTCGAGACGCATACCTCTCAAATGTCCCAGATTTTAACTCAAATTTTAGCTCTGTCCCTCTTAAAACTGGAGACTTTTGGAGGAAATTTGGTGAATTACACAATCCCAAATACATGTTGTAGGTGGATTGGACACTCTAAATTGGCCCTAGGCATGAGTGCGTGCATGTGTGTACCTTCCGTGGAGGTTGGGTGCCGGGCTGGCAACTCGACACCGTAAAACTCCACTGCCAGTCATGAGCGGACAGATGATCCACTGTGGCGACCCCTAACCGGGAAAAGCCGGAAAAAGAAGAAGACACAATGAATAATGACAATAAGAGTTGTAGACTTCTTTTACTTCAGAAAATGTACATTAATTCATATGCTGTGATTCTGTGAACTTCTTTTAAGTTAATAGCACTAATATTTTAAAAGTGTCCCTGATTTTTTTCTGTCTTTGTGCCCGACTCTGTTGAAAGTTGTCCCAGATTGGTTGAGAGAGATGGGGTCCATAGCCTAGTCATGGTGCTGTAGTCTAACCAAAGTGCGGATTTCACGTGGGAAGATAGTACTGTTGGGTGGAGTTTATAAGTCGAATGATGGGGTCCATAGTCTAGTCATGGTGCTGTAGTCTAACCAAAGTGCGGATTTCAAGAGGGAAGATGGTACTGTTGGGTAGAATTTATGAGTCGAATGATGTTTGCTTTTTAATGTCACCAAGTGGGGGAAATTGACAGTTGGATAAAAACGTAGATCCTCATCTGCTTTTGGAAAAAGTTTAATTAGTGTCGTTTTCTAGCGGCAAGGCATACTGTTGTAAGTTAGGTAAAAGCTTCCACTACGTACCTCCATAACCTGGTCTTTTTTAATCTGCTTGGATACTATTTTCTCAATAACCATTTAATGTGGTTTAGTTAGTCCTGGTATTTTTTTATTTATAAATATATTATGTCCTGCTAGACTTGGATATATCGTTACCGTATTTTCCCTCTGTTGAATTGACTGATATATTTTTCTACACCCAATTATTATTATTATAGTGTTACTGTGCTGCAAAGCTTTACCTGGCAGTGACTGAAAAGTTCATCTTGATCAGTTCATTAACGTGTTCAATAAGCCAACGGTAAAACTGCATAACCACAAAACGACATTCTGCTAGATTATTCCACTATCTTATACAGTATTGGACTTCACATTCTTTCGCGTTAACTACTTACACTTAAGTTTTTTGTCGCATCAGTGATAACCCGTCTGTTTTAAGACTTCTTCAGATTTGCAGTTTTGGTAGCATGACACATTAATAACCAGATTTGGTACTCCGCCTTTTTTCTCATTAACAGAAGCTGTAATACTGCCCCCTAAAAATACAGCAAACAGTGTACACTATATCCACCGCAAAACAACCCCTTCAAGCAAAATCACAAACACACTCTATTCTCCACCTGCTTATCACTTAAAACCTACATCTGCGCCTCTGCCTAAAGCTGTATATTTGGCTAATAACTATTCTTAATTTCGCAAAAGCAGTTTCTACACAACTCAACTTGAGTTTTTGAAAAGTTTCTTGTGTGTCTTTAAGTTATCGTATCATGAGGTTTTCCAGCTGTTACTACATTCATTCAGTGCGAAGAAATTGGTTTGAAATTTTCTAACAGAGAACAATTTACTATATAGCTCCAGTTGCACACACTGTTTTTAAGAAAGTAATTTAATGAGATAAATGCTTTACATTAACGAATTTGCTATTTACATTTTACTTTAATTTGACCTGAGGTTTTGTGAAAATTATTGAATCTGCCAAAACGAATCAGCGAAATGTTCGCTTATTTGCTCCGCCTCTTTTAACATCAGAAGAGAAGAACGATTTGGGTGGCGGGAAAGAGGAAAAGGCTAAAGCCAGTTCCTTGTTTTATTATGGGGCAAGGGTAGGGGGTAGTAATCTTGGGGTTGTTTATGGGGTTTCGGGATGTTTTGGAAGGGGATTATTATAATGTGAGAGTAAAGTAAACAGCGGCCAAGGTGAATGGGATTTTGTTTGATTAGTAGCTTGTATTTCATCGCTGTTGCGTATGTGTCCCTGACACACAGCTGTAAACAGAGTTGTGACGTGTTTTAAATGTCTAACCGTTGTCACTTTAAAACTGAAACCTGTGTGGGATATACTGACGTACCTTTATAAGCATCATTAATTATTTTAAGTATTTTTTTGTTAGATTGTGCTTTTTAAATAACGGGGATTACTTTATTAGTTTTGGGTTTAATTTATATTTTGTTTATTGATAGGGTGTATATTTATGGCTACGAATGGCAGAAGGTGGATTCATAAATTATGTGGTAATCTTTGAAGATGAAACTCACTGGAGCGGCTGCTGTTAATGAGATACACACACGTTGTAAGTGTTTTTTTTATAGTTCATTTATTTGATGTAAGAGCATATTTTAATTTTCAGATAATTTGTATTAGTAGTACTTGAATGGATGAGGTTTGTTGAACCTTTTATAGGCAGGAAATTTTGTAACTGTCTCTACCCATACAAAACAAGTTACATTTTTGGCATTCTAATTTAAGGATCTAGTTCTTGTGTATATTACTCATTTATAATAAGTGGCACAGGAAAACTTTATCTAACATTGTTAGATTCACAAAGCTAGTGCTGCTGAACGTACTTCTCAACCTCATAGAGCAAGAAATCTGGACAAAACCATAAATAATGGAGGGGACTAAGACCCAAAATAGGGAAAATGTTTAAGTATCGCTCTTACAAACTTAAAAACTTGATAGAATAATGGATTTTATGTTACCATTCATTTTTTCTGAAGGGTATGCAGTCTGAAACTCAAATGTCTGTCATTATTGTCTGACTTAAGTCTTTAATAACTTGCCAGTGATTTGTCAGAAAACCACAATTTTTGAAATTGGGACCAAAAATATGGGGCAAAAACTGGACATTGTGAAAATCTACACTGTTGAGAGGTATGCTGCTGAAACAGTTTTGTCTTGTCTGTCATATGCTTATTTAGGAACTGTGAGTTAGCATTGCGTTTGTAAACTTGAAGTTGTCAGGGCAGGTGTGTATAGAAATGCAGAGAAAGTGGCCAAACTGCACAAGTATGTAGGACCATTTTGTGTTGCATTTAGAAAAATATATGGCTTGCATTTTTTCTTTAATTAGAGTGGTTTACTGCTTAATATGAAGCAATTGGGATGAAAATCAGTTCCTCAAAGTCAAGTCTTTTTTTTTTTCCTTGCAAAGTTGTTTTCTGCCTGCATGTGTGTATATGTGGAAAGTAGTTATGTTGGGAAGAAACAATGTAAATATATGCAACAGTGTCACTACTACAAGAGTTCCAACAGTACTGTCTTGAGTTCATCTTCAGTGTTCTAATAGTCTGATACGTTGGCATACTTTGCTTACTCAATAAGTGCGTGCAGTTTTCAGAATTTTTAAAAAATATGAATCATTTCATGGTATGAGGCACAGGTAAAAGTTTGCATTCTGTGTACTTTTTGCACTTGCCTTTTGTTTTAGGCTTGGGTTATGATGAGTATTGAGACCAGATCGCTTAACCAGTAAAAATAAAGCCTGACCGAATAAATTGAGGCTAATTTTCATTCTGATCTACCCAAAGCTCTAAAACATAGCTCGTGGATAGAAGTTTGGTTCTTTCACAGGGTAGCTGAGCACTGTGTACACAACGGTGAAGACTTGACAGTCTCTGGGGGGAAAAAGAAATCAATCACTGACCCTATAGGTTTAAAGGAGTTAATGAGATAGTTTGGGTACCTACTGAAGATTCCTTAAGAGTTCCTGTAACAGGAGGTGTACTAGGCACGGCCCAGTATGAGAAAATCTTTGGGCAGATCTAGGAGTTGATGGAGGGATTGTATCTCTCACCCTGCTTGGAAATGCCTGAGGATCTACCAGATGAGATGGAAACAAATATGTGACTGGGGAAGTTTGATCTACATTGCTCAGCATGCTGTTTTTCCATCCCTCACAAAGAAAATTGAGGGTGCCATTTGATTTGAATTTTTGAGAAGTTTTTTTTTTTTAATTTGATAGTTAATTTTTAATGTTTTTAGATGCCATGATGGTGATTTGGGTGCTGTGGTGGTAGAAAAATATTTTTTCAGGAAATTTTAATATTAAAAATGAGAAGTACAAAAATTGGTTTGTCACATAGGACAAGTATGTTTTAGTGAATGTGCATGTTCTTTCGCAAAAGGATGCAAAGCGGTTCTGTGTTGCATACAAATGCTAGAATTTTTCTGTGTCAGTATTTTGTTTTATTTCTTTCCTGTGTTGTGTAATGCTTTCTTTCAGGGGTTCTTCTGGTTCCCACCGTGCAAATAGGATTGTTTCTAGCAGAGCCAACATGAGAAACAAAATTAAATGTCAGAAATTAAGAAGTGACTTGTTTTTAGATTGTCTGCTAAAACGACAGTTGGCTTTTTTCCATGACCACTTAAGAGCGGATTTACTATTGCTGTTCTTAATAAATGTTAAGCATGAAGATAACATAAGATTAGACTTTCACGTGGATTATTAAATGTCTTTCAGACCGTATGCGGAGAAGATAGTGGTTCAATCAGGTGTGCAGTCATTTATATACATACATCTTTTAACAAATTGTTTCATTCATTTCCAGTGAAAGAAAACACTAATTCAATGTTATCTGTATATAAAAATGTAGGGAGCAGATACTGTCTGTAGATGTTCAACTTAATATCCTAAAGTAATCTTACTAGGAGCCAATCACTGGAACTCATAAAAATCTTGCTAAAGCACAGTAGTAAGGGATGGATTTGTGGTACTGACATAATGGTAATCTCTCACACCGATGAACATGGGTATAACCAATTTATCAAATTGTCTTTCTTTCCACTAGGCTTTTGACATAAAAACATTAAACTACTGCATCACCAATGTGCACCATCTTTTCATTTTAATCATAAGCTTCCAGATCCCAGCTAACTAGTAACCAATGCCTGACCTGGTGTCGTCATACAGACCATGTGCTTGGTTCTTCATCAGCTCCTCACTTACAATTATGGAAAGAAAATCTGACACTGCAAAGATGCATTACATTTTTGAAACTCTAGACAATGCAGTGTTTAAAAGTCATAAAACATTTTTATTTTTATTACTTGGAGATATCTATATTAGGTAGGTACTAGTCTATCGGCCCTAGGGCCTATACAAGCCCAGCCAAAAAGGTACCGTGGCTTTTGCCACCCAAGAAAATTGTTTTCCTGTGCCACTGTCTAGCAGAGCCACAGAAGTGATCCCATCTAATATTTCTGGTAATTCCTTGGAGCATTTTAAACTTTTCACCATTGCCTAGTTTTTCCAAACGTTCTCATACACTTTTCTACTCTTTTAACCAGTGAGCAAACAACATAATAAAGCTTGTTACATTACAGCTTTCAGTCTGGTAATATTCCTTAAACATTACAAAAAATGACCGAACCAACTGTTCATACAAGAAGTTGCTAACTAGCCCAGCACATTCTGTAACTCTTTGAAAAAGTAAACCAAATTATAGGGAGACCAATTAGATAAGATATTAGATAAGATAAACATGCATTCCATTTAAATAACCAACTATTCCAGGCTTTCCCCCCCCCCCAAGAGTACTGTACATTTTTATAACTGATGCAGTCAATCACACACATATATAGTTACACCTACAGTCCAATTATTAACAGGGCCAACAGGAACTGGACCAGTTCTTTTAATAAAGAAAATAATCTGCTTATTCAGCTCATCTGAGCACCTTAATACCAGTCTCCCAATCAAAATAAACATTTACCATATGTATGCTAGTCAGAAATTCTGACATCATCAATCTCAATGTCAAAATAACTATCTCCGCAAATCTAAATGGGTCAGAAATAGGAGAACACAACATAAAAATGAAAGATTTAAAATGACCATATTGATATAATTGAATATTTATCAGAAAGTAAATACAACTGTTTAGGCATATTACTCTTGAAATAAGATCAAATATGTATATTGCTAATGTACTAACATGTCATTGTTCAAACATCTTGACAAAACTATCTGCACTCACTTTTATATAATAATTCCAATATGTAAATTATTGATATTATTACATCTTTTTTATCAATAAGATACTGAATTATTTCCATCTCTGTCTGCTAAATATTTTGTTTCACCAGGTAATTTCCACTTGGAAATATTGAGTCACGATGGGGGGGGGGGATCCTACCACTTGCATAGCAAACTGTCAAAATCTGCAACCAAACTATTAACAGACCATTTCTTAAACATTCAAATGAGCCTGTAACTGAAGGATTTAACTCTGTGTATGTTTGTGTGAGAAAATATATTAAGTAAAGTCTATGGATAATCCTGATTACATGTAAATTCTTGCTATAGGAGTGTGGAACATCAGAACCAAAATAAGCATAACTTATAAGTACAGTAAGC
Source organism: Protopterus annectens (assembly GCF_019279795.1). Lineage (NCBI taxonomy): Eukaryota > Metazoa > Chordata > Ceratodontiformes > Protopteridae > Protopterus > Protopterus annectens. Next base: position 1,451,451,521 of record NC_056732.1, read on the forward strand.
TCATAATGTAAATCTGTAGGAATAATTCATAGTCCAGGTTGGCACAGAATGAAAACCACTGGTTGCAGTACATATTTAACAGTATGTGCAGGCCTTTATCTTAGTCTTTTAGATACATAGGCACACCAAAACAGTTCTGAGGAAAATAAAATCAATGAACAGTAAACTTGAACCCACCAAAATAACCAGGACAACATAACTGTAGACTGTCTTAATGAAATTAAATTCCTTATTTCCTATGTACCAAAGCACAATATTTTACCTTAACAGCCTTTCCAATCTCCTCCTCTATTTAAACTGTGTGCTGTCCATTTTATTTCAAAAACATTTCAGCTAAACAAGTATTAAAAGCCTTTAATAAACAAGTCAATCAAGCATTCAGTGCTCCACCCAAATTCATTTAAAATGTCTATCTGTAGATCTGCTCATCTACAACTTGATAGTTACCACAGGCTTTGTTCGTTATGCCTGGAAATGTACCATAATTGTCCCATTTCCCAAAGGTAGTAACTTGAACTCTGCAGTTAACTGCAAGCCAAATGTCATACTTTGCCCTTAAGCAAAAATACTGTACAACCAAGTTAATGGCGTGCACTGTAAACAAATTATGACCATCTTTTTAGTAAAGTGGCTTTCTCTACAAATATAATACTTAAAAACTCTCTACTGTAATAAACCTGTATTTAGGAAGCCATGGACAAAGGAGCCCTATGTATACATGCACAACATAATTTTGAATCCATCGACCATTCTTTACTGATAAGCATACTTTCAAACTTCATTAATGATACAGCTTTTAAATGGTTCTTTGCTTACCTTTTATAATACTATGTTTGCAGTTAAATGTGGACAAAACACTTCAAAAAGGAGAACTTCTTGGCTATTGTCTCATTCATTCATTGGTCCCCTCCTGTTCTCAGTTTTCAAAAACGGCGTACCATTTGACCTACCCAATCTAAACTGCACATTTTGTACAGGTGACATTATTGTATTAAACTCTGATAAATTATGCGCAGAGCTGCAACAGGACTTCACTTTAACATGAAATTGATTAACTGAAATGCAGCTAATAACCTTTGTTTTAAAACAAAATCTTTGGTACTGCATAAATAAAGCAAAACACTTCTTTGACCCATACAGAGCACATTTACCAACAAGTACATGGGTAAGCATCTAGATCAAAAGCTAACTTTCTTCACAAATGCAGGCCTCATCTGAGACTAGCTTCCAAATACTCAAAACTCCATTTAAGCATAGCTAGCTTCCAGTTTGGTGCTTAAATTCAATTATCCCATTTGGTTAGAGATTGGTCTTGCCCAGATTGGTCTTGCCCATCCCATGATTAATAATTATCAATCACCCCTTGTGAGAATAATTGGGATTGTATAGATAATTTAAGGGGACTCTTGCATGGGATAAAGCATTTTGGAGCTGCCTCTCACCATTAGTAGTAAAGGAGGCAGTCCTGGGGTAAATTTTTGTTTCCCATAAATGGATCCAAGTTGCACTTGAATATGGACCAGGATGAGCTTTGGTTTACTTGGATATGGAGTCTCTTCCAGAGCAGCAGTATCTTTTGGGAGATGCACCTGTCCCTCCAAACCATTCTGTTGATGTTGCAGAAGAGGTTTAGATCTCTGGACAGCGTATTCCTTATGTCATTTGACTTGCTGATGTGCAGGAAATCCATACTGGTTCAGAACTTGCCTTGTATATCATTCACTGGTGACCTCTTAGCAGTCTGTAGGATACAGGATATAGTGACAGGGCTTTGAGTTGGTTCACATGGAGCATATTTAGATCTTGTATCCTTTCAGTAAGGTATATCTGTGGGCGTTTCATTTGCATATGTTTGGACAGATGCATGCCAAAGGGGCCTAATGGGGACAATTGACATACTTGGATCTAGTGGTATTCCCTTTTTTGTAAACTGTGCAATATACGGCTTTCTTAAAACAACGGGCACATGTTTGTCAAACATTGAGTCACTGTCCACATAAATTCCCAAATCCCAAACAGCTGGGTTAACAGAGGCATATTGGCAATGTGGTAGTTCCCTGGGATGATGACTGCATTTTAGTTTGTGATTTTGGCAACAGTTATTTAGAACAAACTTTTCTGCAGGATGGCTGTTTTTCAGTCACTGAATCTGAAAACTTTTTTGTTTAGGGTGCTTTTAATCATGATCTCCATTAACCTCACACTCCGAAAACATGCAGAGTCAGTCAGCACCTTTGAGTTCTTTGATACAGATCTTGGCTCACTGTCCTCTTCAAGCTTGCTTCTCTGTAAAAGTTAAGGCTCTTGTATTAAGAGAACATTCCCAATGACATTTTCTTCAGGCAGGCAAATTTGAATTGTAAGCCTTATCCATGATTCCATCCATACTTTGCCTTTCACAAAAGAAAGGGTTTCGTTGTGAGCCAACTCCACTTTTCTTTTGTCATTACATACACTAATTTAAGCCACATTTGTTTCTCCTATCTATTTTCATATTATGGTATAGTAGTCGAGGAGTATATATTCTTTCGGTGCATAGTTGACTGTAGATGTCTTGTGTATTATGTGGATAGGTCCAAAACTGTTGAAAAAAATGTTCATCTTCAACGGTTTCATTCCTTTATTAAGGAATTTAACTGCAGAAGGACTGCCAAACTGTGTCTCTGGTAGTTTTCACTCTGTTGTCCTCCATTCTGACAAATAAAGGAAAACTCTGTAAGCATGTCCTCAGGTTTATCTCTGCATCTGCAACCTTTTTCCATTACTGTCTATTTTGAGGGCATTTATGAACCTTCCATCTTATCATACTGAACAAAACATTACAGATATGGTTTGATGTTGTGTTTTTTTTCTTTATTGTTAATGTTCTCATAGGGCAGCCACCCAGGAAGACTGAGCTTAAAACCCTGTCCTAACTGGTTCCTGCAGCTTCAGCTATATAAATTCTGGTCCTAAATTTAGGAATACTAGTTATAAGGCTGGATTTGAGAGCAGAGCTTTGACTGCAGGAAGCATCTTCTTCTCCTTCCTTCTGACATATCCTTTAACTCCCTTCGTCCAGAATTAGTGTCTCCTTAGGTAGTGCATTATGGAAGCTTATAGGTAAGGTTTAACAAAGTTTTGTATACTGACTGGTTGTAATGCCTGTGATTGCAGTTTTAACCTTGCTTGTGGCCAGTTTTTACTCCTAAATCCAGCATTATGGTGATTTCCAGTTTTGTTTTATAGTTCTTTGGTATATTACATGTTTGGCTGTGCATCATTTGTAGCTTAGTTAATTTCTGGCGTTGCTGTTCATCAAGAACCAACGGTGCTGTACTTTGTCTTGGTGGTATGTGTTGACAGCAGTCTTAGGCTAAGCAGTCCACTCATACTTTCTTTTCATCCCTACAGAATTTTCTCTAAATGCAATGATTCGTTTAAGGGTTTGTTACCCTAAACCACCAAGGAATAAATATTTGATATTGGAAGATCAGTGGAAAAGAGTGAACCGGTACCCTGAAAAGTCTGATCAGTATTATACCTTTAGACCATGCAGTCTCCTCTGAAGCAAGAAACTCTGATTGGAAGATCTTGATATTTTTACTCTTAAGAATTACTGGGTATTGAGAGTCTATTTTGAAGTGGTAGTTCACATTCTAGATAAGTATGGCATCTTCATAATGGCAGGTGACAGTTCATCTGCCTTCTGTTGGAACTGTCAGCTTGTTTTGTGGGGTAACCTTCACCATAAAGAGAATTATTTTATTGCTGAAAATTTTTCCCTGTAACAGTCAGTGGGGTCATTTTCCTTCATAGTTAGGAGTGTCCCAACATGCGCACGCACCTCATGTGCTGGCAAGGTTTGGGACAGCTTGACTCTAGCTGATCTGGAGCACCCTTTTGTGGCCACAAACAGCTTTGTTCTTGGTTCTTTATTTCTTAAGTGTACAAGACCTGTCTGTTGATGGTCAGTCGGGACTCCATTTCTCTCAACTCTTTGAACTGATTTATTTAGCATAGCTTATCCAATGATTTATTGCTACCATCGGATTTGCTGAGATTTTGGGGATGCTTGGGCTTGTTCGAAAGGCCTTCAAATTTTTTTCTTTATTATTTTAGAATTTTATTTTTACGAGTCTTTATTTCTTTCATAATGGTTTAGTCCTTTCACAAACTGAAAATCAGAATCTTGTATTACCATCCTCTCAGACTAGTTCAAGAGGATCCTTCTTCTGTCTCTCATCTGGAACTCGGGTCCGATAAGCTAATTGAAGCTCAATTTGTTTAAGGGAGGTTTTGCTAAAACCCTTCATTTAAAAAGAAAATGGAGTTTGCTCTCTCACCCCAGTAGAGATTTTGTCCATCTGCACCCCCTTTGTTAATAAAGCATGGTGCAAGTCTGCACATCCTTGGGCAAGTCCAGGAGTTTTAACAAAATAATCTGTTGAAAGGACTTGTTGGAAGGATCTAGTTACCCAAGAATTCCCTTCCCTTATTGGATCTGGATTTTATGATTGCCATACTAGCTTGGCCAGTTGCTGAGTTGGCTGATTCAGTGGGGCTAATTTTCAAAGATTCTTAATTGTAGCATTTGCTTCTGGTTGACAGATATCCAGCTTTTAAGCTTTGATTTACAAAGTACCCTGTCTGCTTTTCAGCTGGGACCAGATTTCCCCCTTGGCTCCAACCCAAAGCAGTTAACAGATGATGTGGTCCTGAATCAAGCTATTGATTATATTCTCCCTGTTTTCGGTCTCAAAGTGCAGAACTAGGAAAGCTCATTTTGTGTTAAGCAAATGTGGACTGTTGTCTGGACAAAAGCCAAGGGGAATGGATACTTTGTGACCCGTTTAATCCATACTTTATTATTAGGCACAGATCTTTGATTCTGAAGTCAGTTCAATGTATTTTTGGCTGCTGCAGAATCAAATTTGTAGTTCAGTTTTTAGCTGGGGGCCTTCTGTACTGAGTCTGCATTGCTTTAACTTACTTAGTTTTTTCTGGGCATTTCATTTTCCTGTCAAGGTTTATGGTACATGAATTGGCATTCTGCAGTTGAAGTCAAGTTGACTCTGAACAGCAGGAAGCTGAAGTTATCTTTTTTTTTTTTTTTTTTTTTTTTTTTTTTTTTTTCTCCCCCCCTCAGACTTTCTTCTTCTTAGATTGTGGTAGGTTTAATGTGAGAGAGGGAGATTTAATGATTACTGAAGAGGATGAGGGGTGAATAGCAGGCATAGAAACTGAGCAAAGGTATCGAAGGCGTTATGAAAAGGGTGGAAAGGAAGAGGAGAGAGAGTAAGATATGGAGATGAGTGATGATTAGATTGGTAGAAACTAAGATGAGAGACAGTGGGACAAGAAAGTAGCTCAGTTCTGGTAGGAGAGAGATTTGGGAGCAGAGAGTTATGGATTGATTAGTCAGGATGGGAACGTAGGCATAGCCAAGAGGAGTTGTAGATTTTGTTATAGGTTGTGCTTTAAAATTGTAATGAAATTACTTTTAGGGTAAATGGGATTGAGTTCCAGTGCTTTGTAACATAGGTTGGTAGAGGGAGTCTTCTGCTCTTTAAAGACTTGGTCAGCAAAAAGTTTGTTTACCTTCCTCCTAGAAATCTCTTATTAGTTTTTTTTTTTTTTTTTTTTTTTTTTTTTTTTGTTGTTGTTGTTGAAGGGTGACCTATTTAGTTTTTTTGTGGGCAGTGAGTAGTTGGGAGTAGGTTTGGTAATTCAAGCCAGTTTGGGTACATTAGCACGAAGTAGTAGTGAGTTCTGTGTGGTAGTTTGGATGCAGACTTTGCTGTTTTGTTGCAGCAAGCTTCAAGTTTATTTTCTAAGGTAAAGTGTAGATTAGTAAAGATGGGTGTTGTATAGAGAAGTTTAATGGAAGAGGTAAGTCTGTGAGAAAGGGTTTAACTATGTAGAAACGTGTGAGTCTTGCTGTCTTCAATAATATGGTGCTCTTATTTTAAATTGTCTATTACAGCACCAAGCTATTTAGTATTGAATACTATTTCAATTGCGGTATTTGCTGGGGTAATGTTGAAAGATTTTCTGTGCTGTCATAAATTTAGGTTTTTAACGGTAGTTGGTAGTCCTATAGCCAGCACTGTATAGAGATGAATTCTTGGGTAAGTTATCTGCTGAGCATATAGGATTGGCATCATCTGCGTATTGACCTATGGAAGGAAGCTTGATTGCTTTGTGGAGATGATTAGTAAAGATGTTGAATAATAAGGGGCTGGAATTCATCCGTGAGGTTCACTGACAGACTGTCAGGAAAGGAGGGAGATCTTGTTGAACTCTGTTAAATAGCCGTGAAAACAGGAAAAGGATAATTGGGAGGGGCCTAAGAAAGCAAGCTCTTGATATTTGTCTTTGATATGAGACTGCTGAATGCTGTAAGACGTAGCTAGGAAAAAGAAGGACATGATCGACAGACCACGATGCTTTGCCAAAGATGGCCTGCACCTGTCGCCGTTGGGATTGCTCTTGCCACCCCTTTAGTGCCTTTTTAGGCAAGGATCAAATGACTAATTCACCACCGTAACAGGTACAAGCAAGCAAAATCTGAGGGCAATGCCTAACACCTCAAAATGCACTCACTCAAGGCACTCCTTAAAATGGAGAACATCGACATCTGTGCAGTAAGGTTCAAAGCTCCAGAGAGCACCCCTGCATTACCAGGCTATAAGTCATACCATACCTTTTGGCCACCTAACCTGGACCTAAACACTAAAGGCGGAGGCGTGTCCATATTCATTAAGGATATCTACACCTCCAGGCTAGTTATTCAGCATAATGCATCTGAGATTATCCAAGTGCAACTAACTGTGGGCAAGACCGCAATGCAAATTATAGCTTGCTACAAATCCCCCGCCATGCCCCAGGATTCCCACTCCTCATTTCTTGATGCACTGGAAAATATTAGGGTACAACCCAACACGCTAATAATGGGTGACTTCAACTACCCCACCATTAACTGGGAAAACTAGTTATGTACCAACTCTTTTGCTCAACGATTCCTGGAATTCATAAATTTCAATGCCGTGGATCAACTTTTCCTCACCCCCACCAATGGCAGCAATATCCTAGACCTGGTCATTGCCAACATGGGTGACTGGTGTTCCACACCAGAGGTAAATTCCTCGTTGGTCAGATCCGACCACAAGCTAATCGCCCTAGACATCCACATCCCGCCCCCACCCCCCCATTAGGGAAACCACCGTAAAAAAATTTCTCCAAAGCCAACTTCACGCTTAAGACAGAAGTGGAAAACTTCACAATAAGCATGCAGACTGACAATAGAGGTACAAGTGTTGAATCCTACACAAATGCACTTTATAAGCACTTACACGAGTGCATGGATCATGGCGGCCCCCTGCCATAAACCATCTCTACAACAGAAGAAAGAAACTGTTGTAAAAAATAAAATCCCATGATTGGAGGAACACCCTGGTCAGCCTCAGTAAGAAGCTGAGATCCCTCCATATAACCCTCCACAGCTAGTTGCGAAAACAAAATCACCACTGATTCTAAAGACGACCACAAAGCATTCTATAGCCATGTCAAGAATCTCAATGACAACACTCAGATCTGCTGTGAGTTACAGCACAATGGAACTAAATGTACAGAACCAACTGATATTGCCAACATCCTGGCAGATGGGTTCAGTGCTAACTTTACCCCCCTCTCACCCCCTAAAGGGCCCATCTCTATACCGGAAGAATGCAAAGTTCCTGTAACCACGGCTGCACAGGTAAAAAAAAAAAAACTGTCTCCAAAGCCAAGAATACAGCATCCGTGGGATCTGACAACATCCTAGGCTGCGTTCTACACGAACTACAGAACGAACTGGCACCCCACCCAAGTACCATGTTCAATCATAACCTCACGTCAGGCTTTGTGCCCACTGAATGTCACACAGCGACAGTTATCCCACTCCACAAAAGGGGAGCCACCATGGACCCTGGGTACTACTGCCCCATTAGCCTGACGAGCCTGGTCTGCAAGGCCATGGAATGTATCCTCATGGAACTTTATAAACAAAGACATTGGTAATCTTCAAACTCTGGACCCCACCCAGTTCGGGTTTGTAAAAGGCAGATTGTCTGCTAAACCTGATTAGACTTCTTTGAAGCAGTCACCAAAGCCGTAGATGAGGGTAAGGTGGCTCACACAACCTATCTAGATCTCGCCAAGGCTTTTGACACCATCCCCCACTCTGGAATTCTAGATAAACTCACTAAACTAGGTATAAAACCCCATGTCACAAGATGGGTTGCCAACTGTCTCACTGACGGAACCCACACTGAAAGTAGCAGACTCCAAATCCGACTTCAGACCAGTGACAAATGGGAGTACCACAGGGTTCAGTCCTGGGTCTTCTCCTGTTAGCCTGTACTTCAGAGAAGTAGATGCCAAACACAAAAGGTCTTTGGCTAACTAAGTTCGCAGATGACTACAAACAAAACTCTTAATGATGTGGACATCCTACAAAAGGGCCTCACTGAGACAGATGCCTGTTGTCAAAGCCATGGCCTCAAGCTCAATGCCAAAAAGGGCATAGTCATCCCCTTCGGTAAAAACTCTGTACCTATGAGCTACCACATAGGCCGTAGTATACTCTACACCGAAAATGTGATGAGACCTTGGGACCAGGTGGACAGTAGTCTCTCCTTTGATAATCACATCGCCTCAGGAAATCCTTCTACGTGGCACACCTCATCGGAAAAGGTTTCTCATCCCAGGAAAAAAGAGGTCATTGTTCCCCTGTACTCGTCCCTCATTAGACCCATTATAGAGTACAACTCCACTTTTAGTATGTACCGCACAAGACTTCTACAACAACTGGAAATGCTGCAGAAATACCTCACAAAGAGGATTACCGGTCTCAAAGAGATGCTCTACCTAGATGGTCTCAAAAAAACTCCAGCTTTACTCCGTTAAATATCTCCTACTTGGAGCCGATCTCTGCCTGACATACAAAGCTATGTCAAACCTAGAGCTGTTGGACATGCTCTACTTAAAGAAATCCCAATCCCCCCGAGCTACACGCTCTAGGGACCTAAACCTTGTCACCACAATAAACAACATGCTGGGAGGATAGATTCCTGTCCCAGAGACTTCCCATACTCTGGAACAAACTACCTATCTATATCAAACAAAGCTCCTCATTAGCACTCTTCAAGAAAAATCTTGATTGGATGGGAAATAGGAAATTCATCCCGGGGATCACTTCTGTGGCTCTGCTAGACAGGGGCACAGGAAAATAATTTTCTTGGGTGGTGAAAGCTGGGGTTACCTTTATGGCTAGGCTTGTATAGGCCCTAGGGCCAATACCCTAGTACGTACCTATGAACTAATTTGGCAGCATTTCTGTTGGTGTTTAAGCTGTGATGATACTATGATGAAGCCAAAATCCATGTTGTGTGGTGGAGAGGAGACTCTTGTTGCTGAGCTGTGTTAATAGTTGGGAGTGAGTGCATAGAGGGTGAGCTATAGGCCAGAAGTTAAGAGAAATCTGTAGATGTTCCACTTTTATGCAGATGTTAATGTGGGGTTTTTCCTGATGGAGAAGACATGGCAGAGCATCGGCTGCTAATTTTAAGATATTTTAATAGCAAACTGTTGGCAGCTGTAGCTGCATATTTCGGCTTTAGGGTGTATTTCTTGGTAGTAGTTGTTGATGCTGGTTGGAAGGAGAAAGAGGGTTACTGGTAATTTTAGCTGGGAGGGCCAATAAGAATTTCAGGTTTGTTAATTCTGAGTAAGGAAAGGACCGATTGTGTCACTGGATTGAATAGCTATGGTGTCCAAGCTGGTAGCAGCTGGTGATGGTGTGGTGGTTTGGCCATGGTGTAGTAGTCCCCCCCCCCCCTCCCCCAGATATTCAGTATAGTTTAGGGTTGTGTTGTCCATCTGTCCTGCAGTTTTAAATAGTATGTATTTTATGTACCCTAAATTTCTGCTTAGAAAGGTTTCTAAAATGCCTAACATTTTAACAAATTTGTTGGGGTTTGTTTTTGTACCATACTTTTTCAAGTTTTATTTCTGTTCAACATGAGTTGCCTGGTCTCTCTGTTAGCTGATGGCAGGGATGGGTTTGATACTTTTGTCCTAATAGGAGCTAGGTCATTTAGTATGTTTAGGAATGTGTTTATGTTGCAACATCATTACGGGTAAATTTCTTATAATATTCCAGTAGCCTTTGAAGTAGGGTACGAAGATATCTTTGTTGTAAATAAGGAAATATTATGTAATTTGTTTGCATGTATCATTTATTTGTCTCTGAGCAAAGTTAGGGAGGATAGTCACTGATTTAAACCGCCATTGCTTCTAATTTTGATAGGGATTGTGGAGAATTTTGACTGCCTATTTCTGTTTCTCTCTTGCTGCAGTTGTCATTAATTGGTTGAATCCAAAAGGAGGAGGAATCTGGTTTTACTAAATGGATAGCCTGTGTTATGGTCATCCAGAAGAATGATTTGTGATTGATCTTATGAGAGATCCAGTAAGGGATGTCTTCAGCTATATTGATGTTGCTACCAAGAGGAGACAGACCTATATTTGCAAATGCATGTATGTATAAAGTCTGTGGTGTAGATTCGTTAAAGCCTACATGTGCTGTTAAAACCATGTGCACGTCGCTGCAGGATGCGTACACAATGGCACATTTATTGTGTATTCTACACGGTGTGTCGAGACTGGTAAATACGGTAAACATCATGGCATGCTGATTACACCATACTCAGCTGAACTGTATGTTAATCAACCAATCCAAGATGTATGAGCTATTCAACAATATTGATGTTGCTACCAAGAGGAGACAGACCTATATTTGCAAATGCATGTATGTATAAAGTCTGTGGTGTAGAGTCGTTAAAGCCTACATGTGCTGTTAAAACCATGTGCACGTCGCTGCAGGATGCGTACACAATGGCACATTTATTGTGTATTCTACACGGTGTGTCGAGACTGGTAAATACGGTAAACATCATGGCATGCTGATTACACCATACTCAGCTGAACTGTATGTTAATCAACCAATCCAAGATGTATGAGCTATTCAACAAGCTGTAAAGCAACCATGTGGACTCGGTGCTGGTTTACCCTCTGAATTCCAAAACCTATTGGAATACAGCCATGGAAACTAGGCTACATAGAAAGAATGCTAGAGGCTGCTATTGCTCTTATGTGTATGTACAGCAGGCCATTGTCTATGCTGCTGCTGATGGACCACAACCAAGAATAAGGGTTTTGGGTTTTTACACCTCATTTAACTTTTCATAATCTGTATGAAGTGGAAATTATAGAGCCCTACAGGATGGATAAAGAGACACTACAGGAACTCTGCACCCCCTGTCATCCTCAACTGAGGGCAAGGGCAAACTGAGTATAACCAATACCAGTGAAACTAATGTATGTGTAGCACTTAGACTTTTAGCTACAGGAACCTAGACCAACATGGGACATGCTGGGATTGTCACAGGCATCAGGATCCCCCTAAATGCTGTGCTGCAGCATGCCAATGAGTACATTTGTCCCCATACAGCTGAAGACAGAACCAGAATTATGCAGGAGTTCTACCCTGAAGTCCAGGGTGCCGTAGAGTGTACACCTGCAGACATCCAAGCACCACCCGGGGAACAGGGAAGGGTGTATATAACAGAGTGATTGCCTGGCAGTTAAATACCATATTTCCCTGAAAATAAGATCGGGTCTTATACTTTTTCCCCCCTCCGAAATACGCATTGGGGCTTATCAGGAGATGCCTTATTTACCCCACCCCCACCCCCCCTCCGTACAACAATCTACATTTATTCATGTACACAAATTAACATTTATTTGGTACTTTTCCATTACTGGGAAACCGTTCTAGGTAATGCATTAACAGTTGTGTGAGAATTCTACATAAATAGTGCAACAAACATTTCAAATTCAGAATATCTACACCTTGGCTTTCACAGTGCAATATTTCATGCTTAACAGAAAGTGAAGAAAAATCTCAATACATGTGTATTGGAGGAGGGGAATAAAACCGGTGAATAACTGCCCCTTTTTGAGTAGTGATTCTTTCTTTATTCCTTACCCAAACCATCGGAGAATAATGGAAATTCATGAAAATGAAATCTGGGAACTAGTGGCCTTACCCCTTGATAATAAAACGTTACCTTAATACAGTAAAGTAAAAAAACTGACAAGAGCTTGCTGGCAGCTGAAAGCAGAAGCAATCCATTCTGTTGCTCCGATAACGGAAAAGTTATTCAAATACAATCCTGTCATCTTCTTCTGGAACATTGTCATAAGTCTCTAACCCCCGAATTCTGGCCTGAATTTCTTGTGACTCCATTTCCCATAGAACCATTGGCCCCAGTCTGTCATGCCTAGCAATAGAGCTCTCCATAAATGAGCACTGCTTGTCCATGTAGCCTGCTTTTGTAGTGCATTGGTAATGCAGCTGTCTGTGATTTGTATCCCATGAATTCTTCACCCAAGTCATGATCTCTTGCAGGCTAGGCTTCACAGTTTCCACACTGATTTCTCTCCATTCTATTTTCAGTGTATTCCTTAGAGTTCCATGCGCAAATGGTCCTTGAATGGCTTATTTATTGCAATATCAATTGTCTGAAGATAGGCAGTCATTCCTGTGGGAATCCTTGTTTGATCTATTCTTCCCTGTTCAAGGAAGTTCTTCATGTCTTTTTAGCATGGTGAGTGCTGGCTGTATCCCAGACTAGCAGACCTCTTTCGTCACCTCGCAAAACAAGTGGCAGCATTACATCGACCCACTTCATTATAACTGCTTGTGTGCACCAGGCGTTTTCAGTTTCAAGAATGTAAATGCCTGAAACATGTTATCTTTCTTGCCCTTACTAATGATTAGAGGTGGGGTTTTCTTTCCATCTAGATGAATTGCCAAAATACAGGTAACAAGTGCACTTTCGTAACCAGTGGAGGGAATGTAGATTGACTAAGCACCCCCCCCCCGATCAATTGTTTGAGATCCTTGGCCCATAAACACTGCAGTTTTATCCATAACAATCATGTTGGAGAGTTGGTATTTAGAAAAGTCGATGCCATCAACAAAGAACTTGAATGCAAGTGCATGTTTAATAACGTCAGTATCTTCCAGCTTGAACAGTGTTGTCGATATTCTCAGAGACTGTTTGTATCTCTGAAGGAAGCCATCCAGCCAATATTATGATGCTTTGAATTCTTCTGGGGATATTTCCAACTGTGGTGCCATTGCAAGGGCAAATGCTTGAATATCAGCCCTGCAGACAATTGAATCCTTTGCTCCCCTGTTAGCAATCCATTCACAGATGTTGTCTTCCAGCTCAGGAAATAATGGTTGCTGACCTGATCCACACTTGCACTTCTTAACCTCAGTCAACAGGCGGACAAGGAAATGGTATCTTACTCTACTCGCCATTTTCGGACCATTGAGATCCAACTTCTCTTTGCAGAAAGCAATCAGATTCTTTCCCCGGGAGTCCTCCATGATTCGTTTCTTGTACTCTACGAAATAGCTTTCTTTTTGCACTCATCTTGTCGGGGGGGTGGGTTAATTGAAGATGAGTGGCAACACAAAATGGCGACAGTTAAGACAGCCACACCCATTTTGTTATCAAGTGAGCACTTTTTACGTGTGGTGTTTGTATTTTGGTCAATCAGAGTACACTTGCCAGTATTTATGGGCCAAGGATCAAAACCGTAAAGTGTGAGGATTAGGGTTACGGTAAGAATCGTGGAGGACTCCCAGGGAAAGTATCTTGTGACTTTCTGCAAAGAGAAGAATTTTGGGTGTCTGGTCTGAAAATGGCGAGCAGAGTAAGATAACCTCAGTCAACAGATGTCAATAATAATTTATAATTCAAAACGTCTGTCGTGTGTTGTTGACTATTTTAACTGGGGCTTATGTTTGGGGTAGGGCTTGTATTATGACCACCCAGGAAACCATACAAAACCTTATTCTCTGGTTAGGTCTTATTTATGGAGAAATACAATAGAAAGGGCTATGTGTAATGCTAAGGGAACCCATCCTGAATATGTGTGCTGGCAACCCCAGCAGGTACCACAATTCGCATACCTTGCACAACTCTCAGCTGTATGAGATGTTTAATGGAGGATTCACTTACTGGGGATGCAGGTTATGCACTGGAACCATGGTTGATGACTACCATCAGAAATGCACACATACCAACTGAAGACTGCTATACTGAGGCACACGCTCAAACAAGAAGCATCATAGAGTGTGTGTTTGGACTCCTGAAGTCAAGCCCAGATACATCTGGGGAGCCCTGCAGTACAGTGTCTGTACATATGCTGAATTATTCACCTTTAGTGCCATGCTGCACAACATTATTCTGCAAAAACAGCTTCAGCAGGCCCTTCAAGGAGAAGGGCCACACATTCCATGACCACTGGTAAGGTCACTACAGTCACACTCGGGTGAGGAGTCCGAGGGGGATCCAGCAGCCACTGTGGGTGTAGGCTGATGTAGACGTGCATAATACGGCCTCTCCCTGTCCAAGAGGCAACGGATAGTACACATGCTCACTACCTAAGGGGCTAAAACCTTCATCTTTGGCATATACATACTGTAACATTAATGCCAGGCAGTGCTCACAACCTTTACTTAACCTTGTAATGGCTGTGTACTTCTAGCATCAGGCAGTCAGCCCTGAACTAAAGCTCTTGCAGCTGCTGGATTTCCAAGGTAAGTACTGAACCTGGACTAGAAAAATAAGTCTATGAATACAAATGAATGACTGATCCTTTTATACTGTTACTTGGTGGTAAGTATAAGATGGGTGATTACAGTCGAGATGTGACAGCACTGACTTGTATGAATGCATGTGTCCTCAATCCGCTAATAGGCCTTGTGTGTAAAATGCACAAATTTTCAGTGAATGTCCACATTTTGGCCTCGTATGTTTGCAATGGAAAATCATTAGAGTGAAGTTAGAAAATAATGAAACACATCCATTTCATACTTCATATCCCTCAGAACAAACATCAAAAATAGTAATGCAGAGGGAGGCGGAGTCTAATGCCTAACTGAAAGCAGCAAATTTTTGAGCTCCTCATATTCATACTAGAAATAACAGGAAAATCTTATTATTAAATGATTTTTGATAAATCTTATATGTGAAACTATTAACAATAGAATCACCAATTTTGGAGAAGAAAATCCGAAATTTTCCTGTCAAAAAAAACTGAAACTGTCTAGTAATGAGCAACTCCAAGAATTCTCACTCAGACTCTACTCTGAAGAGAGAAATCCAACTGATTTCAGCTACCCTTCAAGACTTATCTCTGAAGATGGACAGGTTTACTGAAAACCTAGAAAACCTTAAAGAAAGTTGCCAAAAGCAAAGTTTTTAAGGAAATTCTGCAGCAGCACCAATTAAAAATATCAGACATTGAATCATCTCTAAATGATATTGATGGAAGGCTAGAAGAAGAGCTTCATAGTGAATTTCTATTGCAACAGAATACTTGGCTAATAAACAAAACAGATGATATGGAGAATAGGGAAAGAAGAACAAACATAAGAATTTTTGGAGTCCCAGAGAAGATCGAGGGGGAAGACATCATTTCATTCTTGAATTCATGGTTACCTGAAATCTTAGGGCTGAAAGAAGGCTTGTCTTATGGAATCGAAAGAGCACACAGAGCCATCGGAAAACCACTTTCTGCCTCAACTAAATCATTTCCAAGATCTATAGTGGTTAAATTTCTGTCATTTATGGACAAAGAACTGATATTGAGATCTGCATGGAGAAAAAGCCCAGTCATTTACAAGCAATCCCAAATAAGATTTGATAATGACTATTCACCATGACTCTTGGAACTAAGAAAGAAAACATGGCCCTTAGTGAAATTCTTAAAACAAAATAAAATAAAGGCACAGCTTGCATATCCTGCCAAAATTAAAATTCAACATAGTAGTGACATGAGATCTTTCAACACCATCGAAGAAGCCACTTCCTTCATTAAAAACAACAATATAATCTTACTACCAGAAGAAATGGATTGGTCAAATTCAACCTCCCTAAAGAGAACCTCGGGAAAAAATACTTGGACTGATGTGAGGAAAAAAAAAAAAAACTGATGTTAAGAACATTGATACAATTTCTCTCAAAGCATTAACCAAGGTATGATTCTTATACATAGCCTTAATTTCATTACACTTCAGACACATAATTAGTTTTCTCTTTGTGATACTTTCTAAATAAAGAAAAAAAAAATCTGTATGTTAACATAATAATATGGTAGTGGTTTGGATGGAATTTTTTGGTGCTTGAGGTGTGTGTGTGTGTGTGTGTGTGTGTGTGTTTTTTTTTTTTTTGCTTCCTTTAGTAAAATTCTCACATGAGTACTAGCATTTAAATGAAAGGCCACTATTATTATAAAGTTTTTAGCATAATGTTTAATAGTTACTGTACAAAAATTTTAATAAATTAAATCCAATTCTTTATAGTGAGTCTTAGAAGAGCATTCCTTGAACTTTTCTTCATGAATATGTGAAAACGTTGTATAGAGTAGGAAGGAAGAGAATGGGAAGGAAAGAAGGCAAAAAATTGCCTTCTAGCGTTTCAAAATTCTAATTGCCCGTTGGAGACTAATACTGCTTCAAAATATACCCTCAAGCTCTCTAGTCAGTTTATTTTCTTCGTATCTTCCCTAACATTGTTCAGCATTCCATTGTAAGATAAGAAACATGCCAATAAGCTGAGGCTCATAGAACACTTCATTAGTTTGCGAGTGGTGCGCTTTGCGCACTTCCGCAGAGACTTTTTTGTCAGAACATATAAAGAAAAAGCGAACTGCGACCTGAGTTTTCGGCCCCTTTATGTTTTAACCTGTTCTGCAGAAGCTGAGTAGATTAGATTAAGAATTGAGTAGATTTTAGCAAAAGTATGAACAGGTAAATGTATTACGCATAAAGAAAAAGTATGCTACACATGTTTAAAATAAATAAAAAAAAGCCCATTTAATTACTGTCTTCTTGTTGGAAAACGCCAGATATGTGGCAGTGTAGTCAATAAATGTAAACAAATATATAAATTCAGTTACCACCTGCACTGTGACTGTTAAATGTGAGATAAAATCCCAATTAATCATTGCAGTGGAGCTGGCAGTTTGTATACATGATTAGCTACTGCCTGTAGTCCAGGGTTTGATTTTGATAGCTCCCATATTTCTATTGTGTGACTCTGAACAACTTAATTAGACTGCATTTTGGGTCATCCCTGTAAAGGGGCACTTTGTGTCCGGTAAGCTTACCCAGTTAAAAAATGCCCACAAACACAGTACCTGGCAGAAATGATACATGCATACTTCTGCATTTTCCGCTCTTAGATGCCTACATGCATCAGAATGTAGTAATGACGCATTGGTTGCATATTACCCCTTTACCTGTTTATTTGTTTCTCATGTGGACAATTTTATTTCCTTTTCAGTTCAATAACCTAGAGCAAGCTAATTGATGAGAGCTCTATTAGTTATGGCAGTTAGTGCTAATTTTAGTAATGACTGAATCTGCTTTTGTTTGTAACCTATTCTGCATGTATTTAGTAAATATTATTAGTATTGTGAACTGTACAATGGACTAGCATTAACCTGCAGTAATGTGGAACTGACTTTGGTATTTTGGTGAAATTTCACTTACACTGACCCTAAAATCGGACTAGTAAAACACCAATAATATAAAATAAAGCTATAATCAGAACATCCTGCAATTGAGAAACATGTAAATTTACGTAACAATATGTGCTATGTGCATTCTCTGCAGTTATAAGTGCTGTGCTAACTTCTGTGTATAAAATGTATTATTTTTGATAAAAGCACAATCCGCTGTATTTATCCACCACCTTAACCGTTACTAGGTACACCAGTATGCCATGGATGCTCATGGTGGTTCCTAATGGTACAGTAATATCAACAGTATACCTTTCTTTTCACGTCAGAGCCGGGGAAAAAATAAGAAAGGAAATATTGTTGGGTCAAATGTAATTTATGTGCATACTATACATCTTTTGGGAAACAGCATGACACATTCATGAGTTGCTGTTATAATGTTTTGGGGAAATGTTTACATAAACAGTACACTATGTATGTGTTTGGGTCTCTGTTCGTTTGTTGAGCTTGTGTTTTACTGAGTGTTACATGGTTGGGATTGACTTGTTGAAAGTACGAGATTTGGCTTTCACTTATTGGAAACAGTAACTGTGTTATGTATGGTGCGAGATGGTAATGTGCAAGTTTATAGCAATAACATACTTCCTCACACCATACTTGATCTAAGTGTTAGCAGAACTCATAGTAGGTATAGTAATAAACAGGATATAGTCAACCATTACACAGCACTTTAGATTTAACTGCACTTCAGTAATGATCGTTTCACTGTAAGGCAATCTTAGAGTTGCTATATATAATTGCTTTAGTTTTTATACAAAATACTAGAGAATGTCAGTAGCTTTAAAATAGTAGGTTTATTAGTGTTTAGTTATTTAACGGGGTTGGGGTTTGAGGTGCTATTACCCTCAGCGTAGTGTTCTTGACTGTTTTGACATTGGGTGGGACATGGGTTCGATGAATGAGGTGAGACCCATGTATTCATGGATTCTCTGTGACATGTACATTTTATTTCAAATCATTAACTGTATTAAGGTGTATTCAACAAGTATTGGACAATCTTTAGACCTGTTACTGAATATTTAACAACCCCAAGTCTGAAATATTATGTATTCCCATTACACTCCCAAAGAAACTTCATAAATAATATGGTTAAATGATATAGGTATTCTCCACTAATTGCTGTAAGATTTAGTGATAAGAATTAAGAATATTCATTCACAATATTCACTCGTCTTTCGATGGTCCACTTATTCTACTAATAAGGTTAATAAGGTTAGTGAGTAGACATCTCCCAGAAATAACAAGGTACTAACCCTTTCAAGAGTGCTCACATAAAATCCCTATTATATTGCACACACTTTTAGGTAACCCATTAAGATTATTTAATATTTGTGTGTTTATATGTGAATATGTCTTTATGAAGGTATAGGTGTATATTTATGCATATGTACACAGAGAGGTTATACAGAATTTACTTAGAATAGGAACCAGGAAGAATTAAAATAGAGGACTAATCACTATAAGACAGTAATACTATCTGCCGCATTAATAACCTGTTCTAAACGTGAAGTTCATATAAAATAAATGCAAATAAAATCCAAATGTATATATTATTATACATTTTATCTCTGGAAGGGGAAGGTCACCTGACATACTTCATGAAACATAACCACATTTATGGAGGGCAAATGGTTAAAAAAAAAAATGAATAAATAAGTATAAAAATAATATAAGCAGAAGTATTTACTCCAGCTGTAATAGACATCTACTTAGAACATTCATTAAAAAAGTAAATAACTCTAGTATTAGTACAAACTTCAAGTAAAAGATTAATTACTTTATTGAGTGGATTTCTCAAGGAACATAGTTCTAATGCATGATATACTCTTTCATCAAATATAAATATTTTAAGATATCTTCAGGATCCAATAAATGGAGCTCAGCTTTGAACATCTTTTTCCATGCGATTGTCGACATTGAGGGAAAATCTGTTTGATCTTATCAGATCAATCAGATTAGAAGTGCTGTGCACTTCATGTTTGTGGAATAATGTAGTAAAGTTATTATTCAGTCAATTAAAGTATGTTACAATATTTTTCACTTTTTATTTTTTTCAGTGGCCCAAATTGAAACATTTGTTAAACTATCGAAGAAACAGTTTTGTTCATTTCAGTTTTCTTCTTAGAGAAAAGAAGGGAAAATTAATATATATGCTCTCGCAGGTCCTCACAAATATTAGTTCTTTACCAACGTATTCTTCCAAAATCATAATATATTCTATAGAAATGACAGACGTAACATTGTTGTCTTTAAATATCAATGGCTTAAATAATACTATAAAAAGATCAAATTTACTACGATATCTAAAATTACAAAGAGCACAAGTTATATTTCTACAGGAATCCCACTTTAAAACTGATGACAACTTTGCTTGGATACCTAATAACTACTTAATTCTCTCTCACTCCTCATATAAAAAAAAACTAGAGGAGCTTTAATTTTATGGAAGAAAAGTGTAACTAACCCTCAAATTATTTACAACTATGAAGATAAAGAAGGGTTACTTTCAATTGTAATAATAAAATTTCAGAATAGAATTTGGACACTGGTAAATGTGTATTGGATTCCTGGAATAGGACTATCTACAGTTAAAAAGCAAATGGATCTAATTAATAGGGTAAATAAAGGTATTCTAATAGTAGGAGGAGACTTTAACTGTATTCTAGATAGTTCTGAGACAACCAACAAAAGGAACTTGCGTCTCTCTTCCACAGGTAAATACCTTAAGAAATGGACAGAAAACTTAAAATTAATTGATACATTTAATTTCAAAGAATCTAATTCATTATTATACTCACATAGTGATTATCGTTTTAATACTAAAACAAGAATAGATAAAAGTTTTATATCTCCAGACTTAAATAGGAAGATAATAACATTTTCTATCATCCCATGCCCACTCTCTGATCATAATGCCCTAATCCTTAAATTACAAATAGATTTTAAAAGACTAAATTTTGCCTCAAGAATACCAGCTTACATTACTAAATTAAAACAGTTTAAACCATGGCTAGACTCAGAAATTCAATATTTTTTAGAAATAAATTCTACTGATGATCTAAATAATATAATAATATGGGATACCCTAAAGGCCTTCTTATATGGTAGGATTATATCTTGGTTTAAAAACAAAACAAAAGAATGGGAATCAGAATTGCACAGTATCCAAAAACAAATAACAGAAATTAATGCAAACACTTCTGATGTAAAGAATTCTCAGGTAAAAAAAAAAAATTGAAGATTTAAATAAAAAATATAATGAAATTTTAACTCTTAAGACAAATTTGGCATTGGAAAAACTAAAATTTAGTTCACTCTCAACATCTCCAAAACACTTACATAACTTAGCAATGAGAATAAAAAAGCAAAATATAGAAAACAATATTACAAATATTGTACATGAAGGAAAAGGTAATAAAAAGTATCAGACATAAATGATATCCTAGAAGCTTTTAAATTCCATTATACTAATCATTTTGGAAACAATAAAAACAAAACTATTTTAATAGTCAAAAATTAGCAATCCTATAATAAACAAATTACCTGAACAATTAAAAATTGATATTGAAAAACACATTTCCCTCAAGGAAATAAATGACAAAATTAAAGAGAGTAAAAACAATAAATCCCCAGGAATAGATGGAATAATAATGGAATTATACAAGATATTCCCAAATTCTGCAATTTCTTTACTTCATAAGACTCTAAATGAAATTCAAGCTCAAAACATAATTCCACCATCCTGGCGGTATTCATTAATTACTCCAATAAAAAAAGAGAACAAGGACTCCTCCCATTGCAGCTCTTATAGACCGATTTCTCTACTTAATAATGATTACAAAATGTTTATGTCTATATTAGTCAATAGAATTAAAAAAATCCTTGACTCGAATCATAAATGATGACCAAACAGATTTCATCTATGGCAGACATGCTTATGATAATATACAAAGAATCCTAACCATCATTGAAATATTAAATAGAGATAATATAGAGGCTCTCATAATCACACTAGATATAGAAAAAGCATTTGATTCAGTGAATTGGGACTACTTATTTATAATTCTAGAACTTTTTGAGTTTCCCCTAAATTTTATTAATTTGATAAAGAATATATATAAAGATAATTTGGCCTATGTAAAATTAGGTCCATTTACATCAGAAGCTTTCAAAATAACTAAAGGCAGTAAACGGGGTTGTCCTATGTCTCCCATTCTATTTGCCTTATCAATAGAGCTATTTGCAATTACAATACGTAGTGACTCAAAAATTGAAGGTTTAAATATTCACAATAAATTTAACTCCAAGGTTATGTTGTTTGCCGATGATATACTACTAACTTTATCACCAAATAATGAATCTCTTCAAGAATTAGAAATGCAAGTGGAAATTTTTTTTCTAATTTCTGGCCTTCATTTTAATAAATCTAAATCAAAGCATATTTTACTTAACAGAAAGGGGGACTTTCACTTGAGTAGATACCATATACTTGGAGAAAAAGTCTCTTCTTTAGAATATTTAGGAATTATTATATCTGATAAAATAGATGCTACTCTGACTCTAAACTATAATAAAATTTTAAACTCAATACGAACACGTATGGAAAACTGGAATAAATTAAATCTAAAATTTGAGGACAGATTGCAGCTAATAAAAATGATTCTTCTACCACAAATAAATTATATTGCATTAGCAATACCTATAATTCCAAATAAAAAAATTCTAAAAGAAATCCACAAAAGCCTATTATGTTTTCTTTGGTATCCAAAAAGGAATAGAATTGCTTTTTCTCATCATATTAGACCATGGGAATTAGGGGGAATTAATGTTCCAGATATAGAGACGTATATCAAAGCCTCCATTTTTAAACTAGTATTAAACTGGGTAAATCCAAATTTCTCTTCTGCTTGGAAATCTCTGCATATGATTATTTTTTTAAATGAAAACAAAATAATAAATAATGCATCACACTATAACCACAAAAATATATTTTGGCATATATTATGTATTAATCTTCAAAATAATATAACAAAACCCACCAATCTATCATATTTAAATAATATTTATAATCTATTCAGATCCTTTATAAACTCAAATCCTGACATAAAAGTATGGTTTGAACTGTTATTACCATTTAATACATCAAAGAAATTTAAAAAGAAAATTCATGATAACACCCTCATTAATTGGGAATCCAACAATCTCATATGCTGGGCCCAATGCATAAATAACCTTAAAACATTAACTAGTCAACAAGTTACAAATGAATTTAATATAACGAGTGTAGACAGGATAAGTCTCCAGAAAATTTTACTCTACTCCAAAAATGTATGCAAAATTATTAATGATTCATCCTTCAAGTCTAAGCCAAAATTCATAAACTATATTCAAGAATTGATTTATGATGACCATAACTGGCCAAATTCAACATCTAAATTATACAAGATTTTAATAGTTTACAAGACTAAAATAGATCAAAACACTTGGAATTTTATATCTAGAGGTTTATCAACAAATCTATCAAAGGATTGTAAAAATAACCTACTATACTCCATTAAACTAACTTATAATACTCAAACATGGCGAATCTTCACCTGGAATTTTTTACATAGAGCCTTTTATACTCCAAATAAAATAGCTAAATTCAACTCAACTCAAAATGTTATTTGTTGGAGATGCTCTTTAAGCTGTGAAGCAGATTGGTTTCATATATTTTATGATTGCGTTAAAACGTTTCGGGAGAAAATTGGCAATTTTCTTCAAGCTATTTATAATGATACATTTGTTTTAACAAAATCTTTAATTTTTTGAATATAGATGAATTAGTAGTTATGAATAGAAGAGATAAATATCTTTTATGGACTATCCTGGCGGTAGCCAGAAAGTAGAGCACAAGCAAAAATAACAAGTTATGCTAAAGGATTATTCCGAAAGCGCTTACTTTTAATAAAGAAGATTCCACAAAGAATAATTCAGCGGTGACCTGTACTTTATTTTTCGTATTTATCTGGTAGCCAGAAATTGTATCACAAGGAAATGGAAATCTACAACTCCTCCATGTTTTGAAGACTTTATATTTCTACTTAAGGAGACTGCACAAAAAGAGATAAAAGTCAAGGAAGAAAGAATGTTCCCCAGAAAATGGTCAGACAACCCCTGGAACAAAATACTTACACTCATAGAAGTAACACAATTGGACATAATCTCCATCATATGAGTTTAAAGAGATATAGACTTTGGTGGACTTTTTTCCTCTTCTTCTCTGGATTTTTTATTAATTATTATTGTTTTGTTTTCTTCTTTGGGTCACTTGTAAATATTGTAAATAATGTTTATGTTCCTTTCATTATTATTGAATTGTAATCTAAATTTACTGTTTTTTTTTTTTTTTTTTTTTCAAAAAAACAAAATAAAAATTTGAGTAAAAAAAAATAGTAATGCAAAACCTGTTGTTCCATCAAACTGTCTGTAAAACTACAATGTTTATAAACTAACCCCATTGTTCTTTAGTCGCACGTTATTATTTATGGTTTGGTCCAACAGTTTGATATGGGATGTACACATTACAAAAACCTGCAAAAACGCAGTACAATTTCCAAAACGGCATCACAAACAAATATTAAATAAAAATTCAGTTATGCACTTTGATCATCATATAGGACTTGTGTATCCCTGAATCCAAAAGATAAACAAGGATGTGTGTGTGTCTGTCTGTGTGTGTGTGTGTGTGTGTGTCTGTGTCTGTCTGTGTGTCTGTGTCTGTCTGTGTGTCTGTGTCTGTCTGTGTGTCTGTGTCTGTGTGTCTGTGTGTGTCTGTCTGTCTGTGTGTGTGTCTGTCTGTGCATGTCTGTGTCTGTCTGTGTGTGTGTGTCTGTGTGTGTGTCTGTGTGTGTCTGTCTGTGTGTGTGTGTCTGTGTGTGTGTGTCTGTGTGTGTGTCTGTGTGTGTGTCTGTGTGTGTGTGTGTGTGTGTGTGTGTGTGTGTGTGTGTCTGTGTCTGTGTGTGTGTGTGTGTGTGTGTGTGTCTGTGTGTGTGTGTCTGTGTGTGTGTGTCTGTGTGTGTGTGTGTCTGTGTGTGTGTGTCTGTCTGTCTGTGTGTGTGTCTGTGTGTCTGTGTGTGTGTGTGTATCCCTGAATCCAAAAGATAAACAAGGATGTGTCTGTGTGTGTGTCTGTCTGTCTGTGTGTCTGTCTGTCTGTGTGTCTGTCTGTCTGTGTCTGTCTGTCTGTGTGTCTGTCTGTCTGTGTGTCTGTCTGTCTGTGTGTCTGTCTGTCTGTGTGTCTGTCTGTCTGTGTCTGTCTGTCTGTGTGTGTCTGTCTGTCTGTGTGTGTCTGTCTGTCTGTGTGTGTCTGTCTGTCTGTCTGTGTCTGTGTGTGTGTGTCTGTGTGTGTGTGTCTGTGTGTGTCTGTCTGTGTGTGTCTGTCTGTGTGTGTCTGTGTGTGTCTGTGTGTGTCTGTCTGTCACTGTAATCAATTGGCTTAAGTGTTGGTGTCATTCAAAGGGGATCCAATGCCTGTCAGCCTGGGATGACATGCTCGACAAGCCACGATGCTTCGCTAGGGACGGCTTGCACCTGTCACCCCTGGGCTTTCGGATATTGGCAAAGGCTCTTGCTACCCCCATAGTGCCTTTTTTAGGCAAGGCTCAAAAGGCAAACCCACCTCCATAGGTATCACAAGGGATAAGAAACTAAGAGTAATGCTACTCAACGCCAGAAGTCTAAACCTCAAGATGCACGCACTCAAAACTCTCCTTAGCATGGAGAACATCGATATCTGTGCAGTAACAGAAACCTGGTTCAAGGCTCCTGAGAGCACCCCAGCACTACCAGGTTATACCTCATACCATGCTTTTCGGCCCCAAAACTTGGACCGAACCACAAAAGGAGGGGGAGTATCAATATTCGTCAAAGATACCCACACCTCCAGGTTTGTGGCACAGCATGAAGCATCAGAGACTATCCATGTGCAACTAACTGCCTTCCAGTTTATAGCCTGCTACAGACAACCCTCCCAAACACAGGAACCCTACTTTGCCTTCCTGAGAATACTGGAAAATATGAAGGTCTCTCCAAACACCATTATATTGGGCGACTTCAACTACCCAAACATAGACTGGGAGCATTACTCTAGCTCCAACACCCTAGCCCAAAGGTTCCTAGAATTTATAAACTCAAATGCTATGGAACAACTTGTTACCACTCCCACAAGAGGGGAAAACATACTGGACCTGATCATCACCAACATGGGGACACTATGCTCCAGACCAGAAGTGTATCCCTCACTGGTAAGATCAGACCATAAACTAATCTCACTGGATATTCACATCCCGACCCCATCCCCTGCCCAGAAAACCACAGTGAAAAACTTTCTCTAAAGCAAATTTCACACGCCTCAAAACCGAGGCGAAATCCTTCAAAGCCCCCGGGCCTGTGGAAAATACGGCCCAGACCGCAGAATCCTTTATAAATGCATTCTATGAACACCTTCAGGAATGCATGGATCATGCAATCCCAAATAAAACCAAGACCCAATCCTCCAAAGGCAGACGTCCTGTCTGGTGGACCCCAGCCATAAACAAACTATACAATAGAAGGAGGAAGCTACTACATGATAGAGCAAAATCCCAAAAAGGGAAGGCATCTCTGATCAGTATTAGCAAAAAAACTACGGGCGCTCATAAAATCGTCTAAGGCCAGCTTTGAGAGAAACATTGCACAGGACACTAAGGATAATCATAAGGCTTTCTTTAGTTATGTTAGGAACCTGGGTGGGAATTCCCAAATATGCTCAGAATTAGTCCAAAATGACAAAAAATACACCGAGCCCACAGACATTGCCAACATCCTAGCTGACAGGTTCAGTGCAAACTTCTCCCCCCTCTCCCCACCAAAAGGGCAAATATCTATCCCAACAGAGTGCTCCCCCCTGACATCTCAGATGCTCAGGTAAGAGCCGCCCTCTCCAAAGCAAAAAACACAGCATCAATGGGACCAGATGGTGTCCTACATGAACTCCAAGAAGAGCTAAACCCAAACATAAAACTACTGTTCAATCTTAGCCTTACTACAGGATATGTACCCAAAGAGTGGCGTACAGCAACAGTGGTCCCTCTCCACAAAGGTGGTGCCTCAACGGATCCTGGAAACTATCGCCCCATAAGCCTGATTAGCTTGGTCTGCAAAGCTATGGAAAGGATCATCATGGACCTCATAAATAAAGATATTGGGGACCTACAGACACTGGATCCTACCCAGTTTGGCTTTGTTAAGGGCAGATCCTGCCTCTTAAACCTGGTCGATTTCTTTGAAACCATCACCAAGGCCATTGACGAGGGGAAGGTGGTCCACACAGCCTACCTGGACCTCGCAAAAGCCTTCGATACAATACCCCACTCGGGCATTATAGATAAGCTCACCAGCTTAAATATAAACCCCTATGTCACTAGATGGGTTGCAAACTGGCTCAAGGACAGAACCCACATGGTTAGAATTGCTGGAGCCATGTCAGACTCCAAACCAGTTACAAGTGGCGTCCCACAAGGCTCAGTCCTGGGACCTCTCTTGTTCGGTATATATTTCTCGGCGGTACAGGCCAACTCGGAAGGACTGTGGCTGACCAAGTTTGCAGGTGACTGCAAACTGGGCACCATAATCAACTCTCCAGCCGACACAAGCATCCTCCAAAGGGCCTCATAGAAACAGACAACTGGTGCCAGAGCCATGGCCTCAAGCTAAACGCCAAAAAGTGTATAGTCATCCCCTTTGGCAAAAACAAAGTGCCCACAAATTACCACATAGGTGGTAATCCATTAAGTACAGAAGAAGTCATTAGGGACCTGGGGACCCAAGTTGATAGCAATCTCTCATTTGACAACCACGTGGCCAAAGTGGTTAGAAAAACATTTTATATAGCCCACCTAATCATGAAGGGATTCACATCTAGATCAGGGGAGGTCATCGTACCTCTTTACTCATCCCTCATCAGGCCCATAATTGAGAACAATGCCCCTTTTGGGATGTACCTTACCAGACACCTGCAGCAACTGGAAAGACCCCAAAAGTACCTCACCAAGAGGATCAAAGGGCTCAAATAGATGCCATATGCTGCCCGGTTAAAGAAACTCCAGCTCTACTCAGTGGCATACCGCCTGCTCAGAGGCGATCTGTGCCTGACGTATAAAGCCATGTCCAACCCGGAATTAATGGACATGCTGCACCTCAGAAAATCCAAATCCCATCGAGCTACGTGCTCGAGAAACTTGAACCTCAGCACTGAAATAAATAGGACATGCTGGAGGGACAGATTCATAACCCAGAGGCTCCCTTCACTCTGGAATAAAATCCCAGTCCAGGTTAGGCAGAGTCCCCCACATTGACTCTCTTCAAGAGGAATCTTGATGAGTGGATGGGAGATCGTAGGTTTACCCCGGCTATCACTTCTGTGTCACTGTTAGACAGAGGCACAGTATACTAACCTCAAAACAAGGCATAGCAAAATTAATTTAAAATGGGTGGCGAAAGCCAAACACACTCTGGCTAGGCTTATAAATGCCCTAGGGCAGATAGCCTAGTATGAACCTATGAATCATTGTGGAGACAGCCTTCTGATGTAGGCAACATTGGATGTTCATTGTGTTTCACTGTTGCAGTCCTAACAAATGGGTTATCCGGCTCCCAGTAGCCCTCAGTCGGCCAGAATTAAGTTAAGTAAAAATGACATTGGTTGTAAAGGACGTCTGATACAAAAGGAGGTAGCTGATGTCACTTCCTCAGTCGTCCTTGCAAAAGCTTTTCATGCACGAGTGCTGGTCGGCAATTTTCCTTTGTTGGTTTCCGACTACAAGAGTTGAAGTCTACTACAGCCAAGTACCCTGTTGGGGATCCTCTTTTTTTTTTTTTTTCTTGCCTTAACTAATGTCAGAAAGTTAATAATTGCCTTACCTGTGGAAAGCAGATTTATAGAGATTTTCATTCCTGTTGCATTATTTGTTTAGGCCTTGACCACGACGTTCCAAGTGTGATGTCTGTGCCTCCTTTAATCCGCGTACTATCCATCGTCTGGCTAAGATTTTGGCTAGGCATTTTGGAGTTTGCCTAAGTTCGTTGGTATGGTGTCTGCCGGTCTTCAGGCTTCGGATGTTCCAAAGAAACGTAAGGATAAGGACCACGACAGGACTCAGAAAGCTAAGTCCTCTGATGAAGTTAAGTTGGTTGTCAGGTGTTAGCCAGTGAGACGCCTTTGCAGTCCCTGCCGTTTTGCCTTCCAACCTGTCGCCGGTCGCCTCTTCTGCTGGAGCCGCTAAGCTGACTGCAGTGTCAGAGGCCTCCGTTTTACAGCAAACTTATTTCTTCAACCACTGCTGCAACTTCGGCAGTTGCCAGGCCTCCCAAGTCTTTCAGGCTTGCAGGTAAATCTTCCATTTGTAAGCCTGTGAAAAGGCAGGCTCCAGCTTCTTCTCGTTTCCCTCGATCCCAAATGGTTAAAATGGCGAATAATTTGTTGACTCTCTTTATTAGGGTTTCTCGGCCTCCTCCTATTTTAAATGGGAAAGTCAGGATTATCCCCAATCTAAGAAACGGATTAGGGAGTTTCTGGATTTACCACAGCATAAGCCTCTTGCTATTCCCCCTGTGTTGGAAGTTTTGTTTTTCTGGAAAATTCCTAGTCTCCAAATTTGGTTCCTCCTGCTCCCAGGAAACCTGATGGGTACTACAGAGTCCCTGATTCTCATCGGTTTCTTTTCAGGAATCCATTGGCGGATCTAGTGGTTAAGGCCACTGTTACCAGGAATCCTGTTCCCTCTGACAGGGAGTCTAGGAACCTTGATATGTGGGGCAAGAAGGTTTATACCTTGCCACCCTAGCTATTAGGGCTACCAATTGTCTATTTCATATGCTGAAGTACCAGCAGCACATCTTGGAGGCTATTAAGTCTAGGATACCAAGTGTATTTCTTTTGGCAGAGAGTAAAGATATATGCAGGATTTACTGACTTCAGCTAGTCTGATCAATAAGCATTCTTTGCCTTGTGGTTTTGACATCCTGGAGGCCCCCAGCAGGGCTACGGCTACTGGATCTGTTATTAGAAGGCACGCTTGGCTCAGACAACAGCCTCTTCCAGAATCTGTCAAGGCTAAGCTTTTGGATGTACCTTTGCATAAAGACCTGTCTCTTTGGCAACAAAGCAGAGGAGGTATTGAAGAAGAGATGATGAGGCCAAGTCCATGTAAACTGTTAAGGATTTTCTGCGAGTTCAACCCCCTCGCTTTAGCAGGAATTACCCTTCCAAGAGTTGGACCTTTCCTGATACCATCAGACAGAACCGTTCCAGGACTAGAGATTACAGATCTTCTAGGGGGCAGGGGGCTACCCCTCAAAGGTCTAGGGGGGCAGGGGGCTACCCTTCAAAGGTCTAGGCGTTGGCAGGCTTCCACTTCTAAATGGGGAAGCTTCAAGCCTGCATCTCAGTCAAAACACTCTCAATGACTTTTTACAACT
This sequence comes from Protopterus annectens, assembly GCF_019279795.1. NCBI lineage: Eukaryota > Metazoa > Chordata > Ceratodontiformes > Protopteridae > Protopterus > Protopterus annectens. The sequence continues at coordinate 1,451,481,707 of NC_056732.1, forward strand.
TCTGCCTGTTCTTGCTTGCCGAGAGAGTCTTTTAGGGGGAAGGTTGGCCCTTTTTGCAGATGTCTGGGCCAATACCACAGACAAATGGGTGCTTGGAACGGTGTCCCTAGGGCACAAGTATCATTTCCGCACCTTTCCAGCTCCCAGGGATTCCCAGACGTTCTCCCAAACCAAAGGGCAGAAGCAGAAAAACAAATTTTGTCTCTCTCATCTGGGAGCAATAGAATCCGTTCCTGCTCAGCAGGTAGGCCATGGCTTTTATTCCAGGTTTTTCCCAGTTCCAAAAAAGAAGGTACCTGGCATCCTATCCTGGATCTTTCCAATCTGAACTTTTTTTTTTTTTTTTTTTTTTTTTTTTTTTTTTCCCTTCCTAGTAATTCCAAAGTTTCGAAATGCTCACTACATCAGTTGCTACCACTTCTAGAAAAGGATTCCTGGCTTGTAACCTTGGATCTCAGAGGCTTATCTGCACATTCCTATCAGGGAAAGTTGTAGGCAGTACCTTCGTTTAAGAGTGGGCAAGCAACAGTACTATTTCTCTGCTCTGCCCTTTGGCTTATCTACTGCTCCCAGAGTCTTCACAAAGTGCCTGGCCCCAGTCATTTGCTTTTTGCAGGCAGAAGAAAATTCAGATTTACCCATATTTTGATGGTCTGATTTCAAGCAATTTCTCAGGAACAGCTATTAAAGGATCTGGAATTCATAAATACTCTCCTCTCTTCTCTGGGTTACACACTCAATGTGGAAAATTCGGAAATGGTACCATCCAAGGAGATAATATTCCTGGGAGCGAGTCTGAACACAGTCGCCCAGATGATGCATCTCACCCAGGAGAAGCAGACGAGACTTTGTTTGCTTCAAGGACTTGGCAAGCCTGTCCCAGCAAGGAAGTATCTGCAAGCTCTGGGATTCGTGGCATCTTGTATTCTCATGATTCCATATGCAAGACTGCATATGAGGAAATTGCAATGGTACCTCAAGAATATTTGGTGTCAACACTCGGAGGACCTGGATATGATGATTTCTCTGCTTCCATCTCTGCGGACAAAGTTTCTGTGGTGGGCAACAGCCTGTCTATAAAACAAAGGCATGCCTTTTCAGACGCCTCTTGCCACTCAAGTTCTGACTACAGACGCATTGGACTACGCCTGGGGAGCACACATAGTTGGCACATGCATACAGGGACGTTGGAACACCCAGCAGATGCACCTGCATATAAATCTAAGAGTTTGATTGCAGTTCAGCAGGCCTTACTGGTTTTCAAGCATCATCTTCTTTCTCCAGTGACCCTGCTTGTCAGGACAGACAACACCACGGTCATGTGGTACATCAACAAGCAGGGAAGGACTCGCTCTTACCCCCCTGTGCAGGCAAAGCATGCATCTTGGTCCATGACAGCATCCCTGGACCTGCATCTCCTAGCTCAGTTTCTTCCAGGAAGGCTCAATGTTTTGTCAAACCAGTTGAGCAGGCAAACTCTGGATCCTCACCAGTGGCAGCTGAACAGAGCAGTCTTTTTTTTACAGCATCATTCAACGTTGGGGCACTCCTCAGTTGATCTTTTCTCCTCCCCAGACAACCATCTGCTACCTCTTTTGCACCAGACAGCAGCACAGCAGAGCCTGGAAAGTAGATGCTGTGTCCTTCCCTTGGACGTTGGTATCGGTGTATGCCTTCCCTCCTCTGAGTATTAGTGAAGATCAGGGACTAATGTCCAAGGACTATTCTCATAGCTCCTGATTGGCCCAGACAGCATTGGTATTCACTGCTTCGTAGTCTCTCCCATCTTCATCCTTGGCAGCTTCCTCTGAAGCCAGATTTTTTGGTTCAGGAAAAGAGAAACCTTCTACATTCTCATCTAAAGTCTCCATCTGGCAACATGGCTCATTGTACGATTCCTTCCCTTTCTTCCTCCCTTTCCCAACAGGTGATTTAACGTGCTGAGGGAGGCCAGGAGGCCTAGCTCTTGGAAATCCTATGCTGGCAAATGGGAAAGGTTCTCTCAATGGATGCAGATTAGAGGAGAGTCTGCTTCTTGACCTACCCTTCCTCTGATCCTGGAATACCTGTCTGATTTGCTTCAGGGTGGTCTTTCTTTTTCCTCTATCAAGATCCATGCTTCAGCCATCTCTGCTCATTGTTCTCTTGAACAGCCCATTTTCTCTCATCCCCTGATGTTTCTCAGAGGTGCTTGCAATTTAAAACCTCCCAGAAGAGCACCTACTCCAGCCTGGGATCTTTTTGTTCTGGAGAAACTTGCTTTTCCTCCTTTTGAGCCAACTGCATCTACAAATTTAAAGCTTCTCTCTTGGAAGACCGCCTTCCTCTTGGCTATAACTTCAGCAAGGAGGGCTTTGGAGCTGCAAGCTTTGATGGCTGTGTAGCCTTTTCTTTTCCATGCAGATGGTCTCTCTGAGGACTAATCCCTCCTTTATGCCGAAGGTGGTTTCCATCAGTCCATACACCTTCCTACCGTCTTTCCTAATCCTAGCAATAGAGGTGAAAGGATCCTACATTCTCTTGATGTGCACAGACAGCTTAGGTTTTACCTGGACAGGACTAAGGACCTTCGGAAATCAGCACAGTTATTGGTCAGTTTTGCCACTGGAGCCCAGGGCAAGGATATTTCTCTGCAGATTGCACATTGCATTACTTTTTGTTATTCCTTTTGTGGCAAAGCTCCGCCTCAAGGGGTTAGGACCCACTCTACTAGAGCGGCTTCCACTTCTGCAGCCTTTCTAAGAGGTGTCCCTACTAAAGACATTTTGGAGGCTACCACATGGTCTTCTGTTCACACTTTCACAAAGCATTATAATTTGCCTCTGTTTTCCAGAGCCAGGGCAGGGTTTGCCACTGTGGTGTTGCAGGGCATTATCTCCAACCCTTGATGCTGTTGGTTCCTCCCGCCTTTTTTCTCTGGGCTTTGGTAATTAACCCATTTGTTAGGACTGCAACAGTGAAACACGATTAACCTAGTACAGTTGTGTACACTTACCATAAATGTAGATGTTAGAGTGTATTCAGTCCTGGTTTCCCTCCCTCCTTCCCCTTTTTTTGTGGTTCTCTCCTATTCTCTCTTCCTGAGGTACAGGCTTAATTTGTTATTGTCAAATTGGTTTTTGATTTAAGCCTTATTTTCTGGGGGCTCCTGACTGTTTTGGCAAGAAAGACTGAGGAAGTGATGTCTGCTGCCTCCTTTTGTATCGGATGCCCTGACGTCCTGTACAACTGACGGCAACCAGCGTCATTTTTACTTACCTTTGGTATTCTGGACGACTGAGGGCTACCGGTAGCCGGATAACCCATTTGTTAGGACTGCAACAGTGAATACACTCTCTAACATCTACATTTATGGTAAGTGTACACAACTGTACTCTCTTATGGAATTGATCAGGGGCAATTACCACACCTTCCTAACAGATTGGATCTGCTTACACAAGACAAAGAGAGTTTGATACCTTCCAGTCTCAAACTGCTTTTATCTGACTACCTGGATGATTCAATGTGATACACATTTTAAGCACTTTTTTCATGAGGATGTGTATCGGGTACTAAAGGAGGCAGTCGTTCTTCTATTAGGAAATCTTATATTGACCACTGGAAAATATTTTCTGGTTACTGCTTCACCTTTTACCAAGGCCCCATCCAGGGTTGCTACCTAATGGTTCTCTAACATTTGTGTGTGTGACTATTCTATGGCCTGTTTATTCCTTTTAACAAGGGATGTTTATCTGCCACTTCTGCATGTATGCCTATGAATCCTCCTTTTTCTAGACGAATTAGAGCAAAGACTGGAAGAAAGATTGTTTTGAAGTGTAAGGTGCTTTTACAGGCGATTATTTACATTTTGCTGGACGTTTTTCTGTTTACATTTGAGCCAGCTATTCTTACTGTTTTTGGTTAATTTGTGGTAGATTATTTATTTAAGTTTGATGGCTGGGGAAGTCCACTGGACCAAGAAAGCCCATTTTCAGTAGAGGCCCGGGGAGAAAACCTCCACAATAATTGCAAGCTACGTTTCACATGTTACAAAAGGACATAGTTAATAGAGCTAATTAAACACTTGCAGATAAGCTCCATGATATTTGCAATTGGCTTGTCACAATGTTACAAAAATGAAAAGAATGCAATACAGAAATTTCAGCATTTACATAAAGTGAATATTTTTGTTACAAACTCAGTTGTAGGTTTAACATTTCAAAATGTATAGCCATTAGGTTTGGAAAATATTCTGCTTGGAGAGGGTAATAGTATACAAGATTGGAGAGTATAGTACAATAGATATTGGAGAGAAATTAGTTTTTGGGAGGGGAGGGATTGTTTTGGGTGGGATGAAGTAATAGAGGTAGTTGAATGAGTCCGTGTAAGGCAGAATGAATAAGAATATGGATTAGGATAATATGGAATATGAATAAGAATAACTTTAGTCTCTCAAAATGTCAAGAGCTAATCAGAGTTGCAACTGTTCATAGTGGTGAATTTTCCATGTTTATATAGGGCTGTCTGACACATTCCCCTTCAGTTTATACTTTTACTATTTTCAGAGTGGCTCTAACCATCAACCTCCATTTATTTTTTTCAGGAATGGATTAGGAGAGTGAATTTCATATACTCTGGTCATGCTTTTTCATCTCTGGTATTATCTTGTTAGCACCAAAGTCCTTTAGAAAAGCTGGACAGCTACAGTCTTCTTAATATGTGACTGGAAAAGGATAGCCGTTCCTGTTGGTTGTTCTTAGATTAACTGCTCATATTGTTCACACCATGGTAAAGCAATTCATGGTGCAATTTAAGGTACATTCTAAAAGACCCTTGTTTTCTTTGATGGCATATTGGTGGATTCTAGAAACATTCTAGAGAACTATGTGGTCCTCTGTAGGCACAGGTACAAAGCATTATAAACTGGATTCCTTCTCCAGGTCCAGAAGTGGCTTTGATGCAGCCATTCTCCAGGGGCTCCAGGACCATTATCTTACCTCTTTCCAGACTGGACAAGTTTTCTTAACCCAAATAGCCAACGACTACTGCAGCAGTGAGAATGCTAGAACTTAGTACAGTTGTAAATTGCACTTATAACAGTAGATGTTCAAAGTCCTCGCTGCTTTAGTAGCTGTACCCTCCCTGCACCCCCTTCTGTATGTAGTTGTTTGGTAAAATCTTTAGGGGGTTTCGGGACAAGTAAGCTTTCTTTTTGTTTGGGCAAGAAAGTCCTGAAGTTGTCTATACTCTGATTTCCTTCCAGGGACTTTAACAGTCATCAGCCAGAGTGTAGATGTTGGAGGGAACCAGAGCTTTTTGAATATTGGCTAGTTGTGACCTGAACAACCCAAACAGCCAAAGGCCACTACAACAGTCGGGAATTTGAACGTCTACTGTTATGGTAAGTGCCTTCGTTGAAGGTTGAACGTCGAGCTGGCACCAAAGCATTCATGAAAATCTACTGCCAATCATTAGCAGACTGGAGTTCCGCTGTGGCGACCCCTAACCAGGAAAAAGCCAAAAGACGACAACAGCAACAACTGTTATGGTAAGTGCAGCTTGCATGATTGTATGTATTTTTTGTTTGCTCGCTACTTTTACTGGTATTTGTTTGCCTCTGTATTGCTTACAGAGGTTTTTGTTTCACATCTTGTCGCATTGTTTCTGGCCTTTGTTATGCTTAACATGTGCAAGTACATGTTTGAATTGTCTCTCACTTCAGTTTCAGGAAGTCTAAGACTTGAAAAGTGTAATCAAACCAAACTGAGACATTGTTGAGGAGGTTCTCGAAAGTTCGCAAACAGTTTTAAGAAAAAAGATATTTATTTCTGGTCGGTGATGTGAAGTAGAAGAAAAGGAGAGTGTGCATCCACCAGCTCCTTTTTGAACCACAACTCAGATGAACTGCTTTTTTATTTACAAGACTTGGAGGCAAAGGCACTGGTCCAAGTTTAAGAATACAGCTGTAAAGAAGTACATTGTCCAGTTTGGGCTATACCCTCTGGATCATTTTGTGCTGCTGTACCGTAAGCCATTGAAACTGCTGAGACTGTGCTGGGGTATCCTGTCTCCCTCAAACGGCTGAGGTGTGCACAGAATAAATGACAACAGAAGAAATACATCACCTAATTTCAGGGTAAGACACGATAATTTCTCCTTCCAACACAGTACATCACATAAGCAGACAAAGGGGAAAGGAGAGAGCACATCCATCTGCTCGTTTTTAAGCCAAATCTCTGGTGATTTGCTTTATCAGTTGCTGACTGAGCACGTGTCAAAACGTTTGTTTTAATTATATGTGGCTGCAGTGTGCTTAACAAATGCATAGCATTTTAATTTTATTTGATCTGTATTTTAACTGGTTGGAGCAGTGTTCTACATGAACATTTTCAGACTCTGGATGCACTGGTTTATGTGACTTACTCAGTTACACAGTTGGGCAACTGGAAGCTGAAAGAGTCAAGTCCTGGACCACAGAAAGCAGATGAAAAATAATGTGTTTGTTTTAATCCTCAACATTAACTGCCAACATGCATGCAGTTGGGCTTTTCCACATTCCGAAACCATTTCCAGACACTTTTGCAAATGTACTTTGAGACACCTGGAAAACCCACTGCTGTCCGTAACATGATCTAGCAGAAAGTGTTCAGAAGACTGACTTTGATAAATGTGGCCTGTAATTGTTTAACTACCTGAATGTTGAGCACTTAACTTTTCAAAGGTCCTTAACATTTTCAAAGTACTGACAGGTATGCTTTGGTATTGCATGCATTGCACTGTGTGGCTTTTGGAAAATTCACTATTTACTGGTGTAATATTCTTGCTTCTGTGTCAGTTATGTAATATAAATGTTATCCGTTTAAAGAATATCCATAGAAGTCTTTTTGTGTGTGATTACTCAAATCTGGTTTTGAAAAACAAAGACTTATGCCTTCACTTTTTAAATAGGTGATATGCAAGTGAAAGTGGTGAACAACAAAACTTCTTTGAAAAATGTTCCAAATGCAGCACTGAAGATATCCAAGAACAATTTCAGACCACTTGCTGGGAAAGTGTTTTACCTTGATTTGCCTGTTGGTAAAGGCTCTGAAAACCTTGAGAAGGATATTCAGACGTTAGGAGGGGTATGTTTCTTTAAATTTTCTTAACTTGATATTTATTAATCCCTTTGTATAATGAGCTAATGATTTTTATTTTTAATAACTGTTCTGTCTCCTCCTCAGATGTTGGTTTTGAAACTATTTACCAGTAGCTACTGTTCCTGTAGCTATACGTGCTGGGCATCTTAATATTTTTGTTTACTCCATAGCTTACACTTGAACCAAATTTAACACTCATTATTTAGAGAGGTGGTTGCTGTCTTAGGTGCATGCAGAGTCTTTTTCTTAGAATTAATTGTAGAATAGGCAAGCACAATACCATAGAACTCTGGCTGCAGGAACATTTGGCACTTGTAGGTAATTACTACGCTAGCTGCCGTAATGAGTTACAGATGCAAGGTGTAGCACATAAGGTATTCCTAGCCTGCTATGCCCCTCCCCACTTTCATTTATCATATAATGCAGTACTTTGTCCTGCTTCACTATTCTTTTATCAGAGTAAAAGTGCCCTGAATGACCCCATGCTGCTCTTCATTTTTCCATAAAGTTAAGGAGACCCTGCTTACTGCCCTTTTATTGAGGTTTTTCTTGTTTCCATGTTCTACTCTGATTGTAAAATTTGAATTTTGCTATTTACTTCTTTCCATTGTGACTTCTGTTTTGGTGGGTTTTAAGGTTTTGGCTGCATTTGTGACTTTAGCTGCCAAGTGTTAGTGCGGTACGCACATTGCACCAGTGGTCAGACATTCATGCTTCCTCATGTGCATGGGAGTTGAGTGGAAGTGTCATCACTAGTGTATTTTGGGTGGTTGAGATGCACATAGTCGGTCTGCATTTTGCATTGCATCTGTTTAATTCATGGATGTATGTAGGTAGGTTGGTAACAATGTGCCTCCGCAGTGGAAGTGAATTGTTCCATGTGATCCAGTTAAACTGCTAGAGGTTTTTATCACTGTGTATCATGTGTGTTTTGTGTGAGAGAGTCCACATCGAAATTATCTTTTGCTTCAGTGCGTGATCTTGGAGTTGGTCTACTTAAACTAGTGTTGGACTGGGGGGAATATGGGAGGGCAATACAGATCCTGTCATAACTGGAAAGTGTTTTATCTTGTATACTATAAGCTCTTTCATGCCTCTAGATTGAAGGGCAAATGTTAAGTTGGGTCAGAAGATTTGGAGATGCAGTTGTCACTTGTGCTCCTCCATGACTTCAGAAAGAAATCATGGGAGTACAAACCTTTGATCAAGCTGAAGTTACAGTTGTTGAGCCCAGTACTCCTGCTTGTAAAACATTTACTTTAGCTAAAGATTGCCTTTTCTTCCTGTGCTGCTTTTGAGGCAGATGCTTATGACGTCAAAGACTGATCACTTTCCTGGTGGCTACCATCAAGTAAAGCTTCTCCTGGCAGAGGTCCTCAATAGGGTATCTTCACCAGTACACGCCATTATCTGCCACCCCGTAGTGTTAATGGAACCAATATCCACTTTCCTAATTAGAAACAATGTACGTCTCACTATTAACGTAGCGGCTAGAAAAAGAGAAATTATTTTAAAAATCAAGCTGCAACTCCACAGCTGTAGTCCATTTCCAATACTTTGTGTTTATTCAAAGTAACACACAGACCATTCGGTCCTGTTAATATGAAAAAACTTTCAGCAAAGATAAAATGAAGCACTGACCCTTCGGTCCTGTTTTATTTTCCACACACACTTTTTGACAATTTCACAACTTAAAAGGCAGTTCAGCAAAGCAGCATTGGCACTTGCTCAAAATCCCAAAACGGAGCTTTGATAAAACTTTAAGTGCTACTCAATGGTAGATGCTTTTCATGAAGCAACATTTAGGTACACGAAGCTGCAAGGTTCTAAGCTAGAAAATGCTCTCCCAAACACAGCTGAAATGCTCCTTGATAGCAAATGCTATTACAAATGCGTGAACAAAAACGCGTAGCACTCAAATAAGTACCTTGAAATTTTCAAAATAGTACTCAAATAGAGATGAAAATTCACTGAACAAATGCTGTTGGCATATACAGAAACTCTTAAAAGTCCCAAAATAACTCTATAAGCGCCTTCGGTAAAACCTTCTTCAGATCATATAGGATAGCGACTCCATTTCTTATTTTATCAGTAATCTTAACCAATGAGCTTCAGGATAGCAAATGATGCCTTCTCTTATTCAAAAACAGTATCAGCCTATAACTTTATTCATTGTGAGACACACCTTCTCTTTTAAGTAATAGTAGGTGGTCTTGTTTTTAAAATTGGTTTTAAAGGGATAACAGCGTTCAAGCCTGGAGGGCAATCTGCCCGTAGGTTAATAATCCATCTGGTTTCACTTCAGTTTTATTAGTAATATCACCTCGCCTAATCCCATCAAATTCTGTCAATAGCCTTAAAAATAAAGCTATGATTTGGAAATTTAATGACATGAACTGCCAGCGCATTATGTATGTCTCCCTTACGTATGTCATTTAAATGCCTTAAAATCCTCTTTTTGAATACTTAGGTTTATGTTGGAAAAACCAACCAAGTACAATTTCTGCAAGTTGCCAAGTAAACTATATTTTGAGAAGTACAAATTGCATTACATTTGAAAGTGTATTCACGACTTGTATTTGGGTGCTTGAAAACATTACTGCTATCTATGGATCCAGAAGCCGTGCAATTACTGCATTGAAAAGTTCCTTCACGTCCAGTTGGTTCCGATCTCATAAAACCATCCTTAGTACATAAAAGTCTCTTGATATTCTTTTTATTCTTATAACCAAATCTAGGTGCATTTCCTACTATGGCACAAAGGTTTGGATCTTGTGTAAGAATTGGCCAAAATTTAGAAATGATGTCTTTAACTTGTTGGCTATCAGTACTATAAGTTAATCTCGAGGACTGTGAATCATGTAATACATTCGACTCTTGATCATGGTTCATTGGTAAATTCCTTAGAGTACCATCAGTTTCTTTTCTTCGAAAGTTTATCAAGGTGGCATCAGTTTCTTGCTGAGAGTAACCACATAATTGCAAGCGTTCCTTCAAGTCTATCATTTCTTGTTGGACAACTTCTGCTTGCGTACATGTTTTGGTAATTCTTGTTAGTTCATTCTTCATTATATTACTGGTAACATGCCTAGGATGCATACTGTTTCTGTGGAGATGATGGTTTCTCCAAGTAGATTTTCTAAAAAGAGAAGTCTCCACTTCTCCTTCATTAAGAGTAATGTAAACATCAAGAAAACTGATTTGATGACGTGAATGTTCACTTGTTAGTTTTAAAAAAGATGTAGTTTTAAAAAAGATGTAGTTCCATTTTAAGTACTGTTGGAATTGTGTGAATTGAATTTCATCTCCTCCCACAGCAGAAAAAAGTAGCCTACAAAGCGACCATAGAATTTAACACAAAGAAACCATGGATTCATAGTGCTGAGAACATGCTGCTTTCTCCCAGTCCGATAATACTATGTTGGCATAACTGTTAGCGCAAGGGGTGCCCATGGCTACTCCCCAGCGCTGCCAATAAATAGTTTGGCCATAAGTAAATTGGTTTCAAGTACCATTTCAAGTAGAGAAAAAATAAGGTTGGCATTCTTATGGTTATTCTTTTCTCCAATAACTTTTCTAACCGTTTCCATTCCATACTCATTTGGAATGGAAGTAAACAGGCTCGTTACATCCATTGTTGTCCGCAATAAATTATTTTTGTCAACTATTGTTCCCATGGCTGCTTTTAATTTCCACAGAAAATCATCAGTATCTCGCAATACACTAGGAATGCTAGCTAAAATAACTTTCAACTTTCTCAATAAACCGAGACATAGTCTGTTATCCATCCTTGTCCAGCTACAACTGGACGAAGTGGTGGATTAATTATGCTCTTATGTATTTTCGGTAATCCACTTATAGATGGAATAGTAGGATGAACTACTTTAAAAAATTCATGCTGTTCGATATTTATGCTGACTTCCAACAGCATACAATATAATTGATCTTGAATCTTTTTCATATGCATATCAAGTTTACGAGAATTAACTTGTAAATAAGTTATTGGATCTTCTAACATTGATTGCATTCTGGTTCTATACCAGTCAGAGGAAAGGATTACAGTACTTCCTCCCTTATCAGCTGGTTTAATCACTATGTCTTCATTATGTTGTAAATCGAATAAGGCTTCTCTTTCCTGTGGGGATATGTTGTGGAAGTGGTTTAGTATCCTTCCCTCTTCTTAATTTATCTTCTACTTCATTACACATTCGAGTGAATAAATCAACTGCTGGATGATTCATTGGAACAAGTACACTGGGTTTCTTAAGTGTTCTATTTTCTTGTTTCATATTCCCAAATATATTCAAGGAAACATTACGTGTAAAGTACTTCAAGTCTAATACGAACTCACTAAGATCTGATTTCAGAGATGGTATGAAACTCTGGCCTTTCTCCAAAACATTCACTTCTTCTTCTTCTTTACTCGATGAATAACTTGATAGATTCACTACTAAAGAATCAATAGTTAACTCGTAGTCTTGTTTCTTTTTCCTGTCTTGACTCATGGCCTGTGGATTCCTGTGTTGATTATTATTCTATCCACTTTCCAGACATCTTTTCCCACTGTTATCTTGCTGGCATTGGTACTCTGAATCTGTTTACCTTGCATTATCTGCAGGAGCATCCTCCCCAACGTCCATCAGAAGTGGTTGGGGGAGGGTATCTGTACAAGAGGTGTCCGTCTTACAGGCATCTTACTCTGCTTATGCTAAGTAGTTGGCTATTTCAGATATTGCTGTCTTAAAGCAATACTCTGGAATTAGAAGTCTTCTTTCACATACCCCAATCCAGACTACATTTTTTTCCTCCATAGTTGTTTCATGGTGTGCTGAAACTTCACACCCTTACAGCATCCATTTCCTACTCTTGGGTGCCCCCTGCAACTCCTTGATCTGATATCAAATTTTTTAGTTTCTCAACTCTTGGGTTCAGATCTATTCACTGTTCCAACTCTGCCATTTTTACTAGCTCATAATTCTCTGAAGGCTCTCGAGTTCCTCCCTGTCTCATAATGCCCTAGTCTCCAACATACCCCAGATCTCATGCTGCCTTAGAGTACAGACTTGGTCATTGCTTCTTCTCTCAAGCTACTAGCATTTTGGGGGTATCGTGATTTATTTCTATAGATACCCCAGATCTCCTGCTGCCTACAGACTTGGTCATTGCTTCTTCTCTCAAGCTACTAGCATTTTTGGGGTATTGTGATTTATTTCTATAGATAATTTTTCTCTCAATTACTATATTAAACTTCTGATATTATGATGTCCTTTTCATTCTTCCTCACTGATGGATTATGTATCTGATCAGACTCATCTCCATCTTCCAGACTTCAAATCCTAGTCTCACGCTCTTTCCTGTTCCCATAATGCACCACACCACCTCTAACTCCCCAGATCTGATTTGCCACCATCCTACTCGCATTTATGATTCAGAGTCTTTAGCTGTAAGAAATTTATTTTTTAAATTTTAGTCTAAATCTGTCTATTCTTTGGTCTGTTGTTTCCTGTTGCTTCTTCCTCCATCAGTGGCTGTTAGCGGTTGGAAATATTTTTGTCTGTTCTGGTCTTCTCTTATGCTAGATCTCTTATGCTAGATCTCCTATGATTGTTAACCTGTTAGACATAACACCCAGCAGGGAGAAGTACAAGCTCTATAGTCTCCACAACTTAGACTGGTATTTGTTTATATGGCTTTACATGTAGTTAGTGTAGTTTATTTATTTTATTTTACATTTGTTTACCGAGCTAGTCTAACTGGATATATTTCCATTTTCAGTAGAGGCCCGGGGAGAAAAGCTCCAGTAGTAAACAATTTGATTTTAAATTGGAAATTACATTACAATACAAAACAATACCAAGATGTGAGTCATAGTTGTTACATAGTAAATGATAACAGTACAACAAAAATGCAGGAAGCATAATAAAAAATAGAGATAAAAGTTGGTATTGCATTAAATGAAGGGATTATACAGGTATATGTTAAAATATTTACACTAATACCAGTCATAGAAGGTGATTATAGAATTATGAACCGATATGTTTTGTGATAGTCGAAGGAAGAAATACATTAGTATGTTCGAGTGTGTTCACCAGTTCCAGCTCTGCAGCAAGAAGTATGGAATGAAGTATAGGAAATTTTGTAGGAGGTGGAGATAATATTAGCAGAACTAGAGGGTTAGTCTGGGTTACTGCAGGGGCATAACCAGTGTGTCTTAAGGTGAATTTTGAGTTTTTGTTTAAAAGAGAGACAAGGAGGAAAGTGATAAGTCATTGGGAAATAGGTTCCAGTCTTTTCCCACTGTGTTAGAAAACAGGTAGTCACCAGCTATGTTGTTTGTCTTGGTAATGCTAGCTAGAAGTTTACTAGAAGAGCATAGGGAGTTTAAGTTTTTATAGGGGATTATGAGATTGGATAGTATTGGAGTGCTGTTGGGCTGGTAAAATATCTTATGGGCAATGGTTAGTTGGGAGATTTTCAGATGGTTTTGAAGTTCGAGCCAGCCTAGCTGTAGTAGATTAGACAGTGGTGAGTTCTAAAGGGATTACCAGTGGCAAATCTAGCGATACTGTTGTAGGCATGGGCCAGTTTGTTCTTTTTGAGGTTTGTATATCTGGGAGAGTCATAAAGAAGAGTTGAAATTAAATGGGAGTTTGCAATCTTGGTTTTGGCTATAGGAGTTAGTTTTGATTCTGTATAAGGAGCCTAACTTTCTGTTGACAGCTTTAATGGTATTATTTATGTGGATATCGAACGTCCGGTTATTATCAATAGTGATTCCTAACAACTTGGTGGTAGAGTCTGGGTGTATAGTTGTGGAATTATTGGAAATAACAGAAATCAATAGGGATGGACTTTCTGGTGGGTGTAAAGAGAAGGAGTTTGTTTTTGTTTTTTTGCATTGAGAAGGAGGCAACGCTTTGTAAACCAAGTTTCAACTATGTTGAATACATTGAGTCAGTTAATGTAGTTCAGTAGGGGAGCTTGCTGAGCATATTAAAGTTGAATCATCAGCATATTTGTATGCAGGTGGCTTGAGGGATTGCCAAATGGAGGTCGTTGATAAAAAGAGAAAAAAGAAGTGGGCCTAGAAGAGAGCCCTGAGGGACTCCCAGAGTGACTGGTAGAAGGGATGATATATTATTTTCCCAGAGGACTGCTTGTTGTCTATTGGTTAGGTAGGATCTGAACCACTTAATAGCCAGAGAGTCCAGGGAAAAGGATTCAAGAATGTTGATAATAAGGGTATGATTTACCATATCAAAAGCTTTTGAGAGGTCAAGGTCAATAAAGAGTGCAGATGAGAGGTGGTTATTACGATTTCTATTTATAACATCTGTAAAGGATAACAGGGCAGTAGTGGTACTATGAGATGGCCTAAAACCATGCTGGCACTTAGCTATTGAGTTATTTTGAGTTAAATGGTTTAAAAGTTGATGTTGAATGCATTTTTCCATTATTTTTGCTAAGGGTGATAATAGGGCTATTTGCCTGTAGTTTGAGAAGTCGTTGGAGTTACCACCTTTGTGTAGGGGAATAATATGGGAGATTTTCCAAATGTCTGGAATGTTTCCCTCCTTAATGCTTCTGTTTATGAGGATGGATATGGGATAGGAAATTGCTTTGGCCGCTTTTTGGAGGTATTCTGAGGGTAGCTGGTCAGCAGAAGGAGTGCAAGGTTTAAGTTTTTGGATGAATTTGTAGATGAGAGTGGTGGAGACTGGCTGCATGTGGAAGATTGGATGAGTGACTAGCGAGTGCTTGTATGGTTTCTGTGAAAAAGGGATTGAAGGCATTAGCAGTTTGATGGGGAGGGGTGAAAAAGGGATTGAAGGCATTAGCAGTTTGATGGGGGGGGGGGGTATGTGGGGTTGGTGTACGAAAGTGTCCTGGAGAAAGGAGTTTGATGATAGACCAGAATTTCTGGGGGTTGTTTTGGTGATTTTCTTGTAGTTTACAGTAGTAGTTCTTTTTATCCATGAGTACTTTTTTGTACTATTTCTTAGTTGCTTAAAAATCTGTTCATTGGTAATGTTTTTGTTAGTTCTCCACTTAGCCCAGGATTTATTTCCAAGTATAATTTTTTGTCTGGTTTCTTTGGAAAGCCAGGGGGCTGGTTTGGCTTTCATTCTAATGGACCTTTTGGGTGCATGCTTGTCAAGGATGGATAGGAAAGTAGAGTTTAGATAATTGACGTCCTCTTCAAGAGGTAGAGTTTTTTTAGTGGGTTCCAGTCACAGGCACTTAGTTAATTTTGGAATGCTACTGGGTTAAAGTGTTTATTGGTACGTACGATTCTATATGTGAAGGGAATTGAGAGATTTTTTTTTTTTTGTCTGAGGATGTAGGTCAAAGTATGATCACTAATGTCATCAGGTAGAGTTCCTACATTGTATGTTTGTGCTTTCTTATTTATTAGTATCCAGTCTAGGGTGCTCTCTTTGTTATTTGGTTTATTAATTCTGGTTGTAGAGGTGATCGAGTAATGCCATGAAGGTTGATATGGGAGGAAGGATGATTAACAGCATTGACATTTTTCCAGTCAGTGTTAAAATCTCCAAGTATAATAGTTTCTTGGGGGTAAGTTTAAGGACACCCAGCTTAGAATATTTTCTATAGTAGAGATGTTATTACCTGGTGGCAGGTAGATGCAGATGATATATAGGGATGATTTTGGTTGATTTGAAGTTTGGAGATAAGTATTTCTGCCTTACTATCTTGTGGAGGGTGGAATGGAGTAGTGGAGATTTGAAGTCCCTCTTTGAACAAGACTGCTACTCCCCCACCTTTATTTTTTAAACGGTCAAGTCTCCGCATATTATACCCTAGGGGAAGGGTTTCATTGTCTTTGGTCTCAGGTTTTAGCCATGTTTCTGTGAGGCAGAGGATGTCAAAGCAATGGGTATCGAGAAGGGCATGGAGATGGGTTATTTTGTTATTAATGCTACGGATGTTAGGATGTCCTATTAGGAAAGAGTTAAGGTGCTTGGACTGTGTTATAAGGGAAGGTTGATTGGTAGGGCCAGGGTTAGGGTGGATATCACCATCTTTTAAGGAGGGTTTAATGAGTCTTAATGTAGGGTTATTAATAAAGATGAGTAGGTATTTCACTTTCCTTACTGTGGGTGTATTATATTTAATGTGGAAAAGTCTATGGTATTTAGGTAGTAAATAGCTGGGGGTTGAGGTGATATTGATTTGACTAATATGGAGTATAGAATAGTTGTTTGTTTGGGAGAGTAGTTAAAGTGGTAGTAGTATGGCTGTTAAAAGGAAGTGATGATGTAGGTGGAGGACAGGGCAGTTGAAATTATGGTTAAGAGTAGATTTAGTAATGTTAGTTTTTAGCATTGAAGTCATCTTAGGAGATTATGTATAAGAAGATTCTGGGAGTTGAGTAGGGATGCAGCAGATTGGGAGGTATGTGTATGGTTAGAGGAAAGAGAAAGAGACAAATAGAGCTAGTAGTTATGGAAGAGGAGGTGTGGTTGGTTTCACTCAGAGTGGCTTATAGAAGTAATACGTAATTAGGATGGGAGTATAATTGGGAATAAATTGATTGTAGTTTGATAGGTGGGATGGGGGAGTGGGTGTGGTAAGGGAGGTATAAAAGTAAGGAGCACTGGGGGTGGGTGGAAATTGGGGGTAGGGGAGCGGAGTGAGCCTGCAGGGCGAACGGAGTGGGTTACAACATGAGTCTGGGAGACGTAATAAGGAAAGACTGTGTTCCACAGGCTTAGTTAAGGTAAGAGTAAAGTTCTATTAATTACTTACTAAAAGGTAAAGAAGTAGTAAGCATATAGAGTAGAAATAAGACAGAGAGGGGTAATAGGAGATAGTTATAAATCATGAAAAATAGCTTATTTAGAAAGTTTAAGGAGTTTAAGGACAGTAGTAATAGGGGACAGTCCGAGTAGGCTGTCTAGTGGAGCAATACAAACACTATTATGGAACCTCTATCCCTGTCTTCACAGGGGTTCAGAAATTTGGATATTAAATAATCAGGTTAGTTCATTGAGGTGGAGAATGTCTTAATGTAGGGGTACATTGAGGGGGAGAATGTCTTAATGTAGGGGTACTAGCAGGGTTAACAGTAGAAGGCTACACCATAAGTTACAAGAGTTTGTTTTAGCAGTAAGAGGCAACTTTGGTTGCTTTGAGTTCTGCTGCCCTCTAATGGATGAAGAAGGGAGTTACATTTAAGTGTAGTGGTTAGAGTAGGTAAAAAGGAAATGGCTTAGGGTAGGTCCGTGGGTGTGCTGGCCCTTACAATAGTTCTACTTTTAAGCACTCACAAATTTAGTATAATACCTATAAAAGCCGTAGCTTATCTCCTACACTGTGAGGTTAAGCAAACAGAGGCTTAGATTCACGTAGGAGTCCTGTTAGGTATGCCTTTTTATTCTTGAGTGGATTCCTTGTACCTTGCTATGTTGGAGTGAGGGGAGAGTCTGTAGCACAGGTTTAAGGCTCAACAGTTATGGACCGCACACCACCCGGAGGACAGGGATTGCTGAGTAGAACAGGGATAAGCAGTCCAATATATAATCTGGTCAATTAAACCACCGACTGTATCTTGCTGATTCATTTACAGAGTGGTTTGGAATTCCCTAGAGTCATTCTGTCAAATCCATGACTACCTTATTAATCTTCCTACCACAGTTTGTGGGGTATCTCTCATACAGTAATTTGTTTACATGCTCATACTCGTGACGCATTACAAACTGGGCATTGTCTCTAGAAACGGACCTTCCTTTGGTTTGACAGTGATCTGGCATATCCTTCCTTGAGGGCCTGCCAAGACCTGTGTAGTTGGGCACTCTACCCATCAGTGAGGAAGAATGAAAAGGACAATATCCTATTTAAGAGTTCTGTACTTAACATAACTTTGTATTTGTGTTATCCTTTGTCATTCCTCACATTCTCTCCAAGCCATCCCCAGGCCTTATATTTTTTTTCTAGAAGTATATTGGATATTAAGGGAACTTTGAGTTCATAGGTTTTCAGTCTTAATTGTTATCTGTCCTGTCTCTCTAAATCAGTAGACATAAGCAGCAAACTTGATCTGAGGAGTTAGAGGTGGTATGGTGCATTATGGGAAGAGAGAGGAGCATGAGACTAGGATCTGAATTCTGGAAAATGTGGCTGAGTCAGGTCCGAGGATTGGATCAGTGAACATTAGTGAAGGAGAAATGGCAACACCTATATCAAGTTAAGGTAAGTGCATAACTTCTAATTTAAAGAAGGTCAGAAAAAAAGGGAGAAGTGTAATGTTTTTAAAGTTTTTTTCAGTGCTAGTGTACTCTTAATTTACCATAATAGTTGGTTTCCTTTCTGTTCTGTTTAGTACATCGCTATATACCATTTTTGGTATTTTCCACCTAAAACTTCCACCCTTTACCCCTCCCCCCAAATCTATATTGTGTGTGTTTACATAATGTGTATGTGTTAAACGTGTGTGTGTGTGTGTGTGTGTGCACGCGCGCATTTATTTATTGAGATATATAGTGCATATAATTGTTTGTGTGTGTATATGTGTATGTATATACACACACACACACACACGTGTGTGTGTGTATATCTATCTATATATATATATATATATATATATATATATATATATATATATATATATATATATAGCGAGAGAGATGGACACACGTGCGCACACACACACACATATATATATATATATATATATATATATATGTATATGTGTGTATATATAATTATACACACGTGTGTGTGTGTGTATAGATGTTTGGTTTTATATACATATACATATATATATATATATATATATATATATATATATATATATATATATATATATATACACATATATACACATATATACATATATATATACACACGCGCACACACACAAGAATTTCATTCTAAAACGGCAAACCTGTGAAGCGCTGACTGTATAAGACTTGAAAATAAGAAAAACTAAATAATGGAGAAACCGACCCAGAACGGATGCTTGAGCTTTCGTTCTTTATGGATATTAGAACTTCATCAGAATAACAAGGAATAAAACGGAAGACACTTAACAGTAGTGTAGAAACATCATATAACTGTACAGTAACCAATGAACTTAAACCAATGAGATAGTGAGACAACCAATAGTAACATATTAGTTTAAAATATACCAATAAAATGTACAATGACAGAATAAAATCGCCTATGTATGAGCTGTTAAAAACTGTGCACATGTTAAATGAAAACTGTACATGAACTAAAAGTGGCATTGTATAAAAATATATGACGCAGTAAAACAGGAGTTACTCATACCATTTTAATTCTCTGACTTCCAAAATAAATCTGGGTTACCAAAAAAGGAATTAACTTGAAGTACTGGAAATTGGAACTAACGCACAGCACTGTGTTTAGCAAGAGCATTATGATTTTTGGCTCTTAATTACACCAAGGTGCTCCTTGACCCTATCCGATAGTTTCTTGGTAGTTTTACCTACATAAAAACTGCTAAAGGTAGTGCAAATGCTGGCATATACTAGAAATTTTGAATGGGAGTCCGTGTTTGTGGTTTCAAAGTTTTCAACAATGTGTAAAATTGCAACAAGAATGGATGTAAATAAATGGACATACCACACGGCCATTACAAGTGTTCATTCCTATAGGAGCATCATCAGAGACAGAAGGTGAATAAACTAAAGTCGTATCTCTGTTTTCAAGATGTCTCCAGATGTTCTTAGACCTTTTAAAAGAGAAGGAAGGTGTGGTACCTAAAATTCTAGAATTTAAATGTGTATCTGATGCTATGTCCCAGTTATTGTTACTGCCAATCATTAGCGGACTGGAGTTCCGCTGTGGCGACCCCTAACTGGGAAAAAGCCGGAAGACTAACAACAACTTGTCTGATATTAGTCATATCTTGTGTTATGGGTAAAGGGAAACTGAGTGTTCTGTTCATATCTGAAGTGATGTTAGCATTAGTATGTGGTTGGAACCCAAAATTTAGGATAGGGTGATGTCTGATGTATCTGTTGGATGACACCTCAGAAATATTACTGGATTGTAAGGGTAGTTTCTTGAATAAAACATGTGTTTAAGCAAAGTTGCTTGTCTAGCAAATTCTTCATCAGTGCTTGTTAATCTAGATATGTGTATGAAGTGACCCTTTACGAGATTCTTCATGAAGAATGGATGCATACTAGTAAAATCTAAGAAATTATTCTTATACGTCTCTCCTAAAAACCGTAGAAGAAATTAACCCATACTGTAGAATATCAATCTTAGTATCGAGGAAGGAGACTGACTTTCCACAACCAGAGATAACTAGTTTTAAAAAAACTCAACTATCTTGCATGTGAGAAATAAAAGAATTTAGACTGGAGATGTCTCCTTTCCAAGCAGAAAAGATGTCAATGTAATGCCTATAAATCAAAACATTATCATAGTCAGGTAACTGAGGCAAATTAACATTCTCCCAGGAACGGAGTACCAGATTAACAAAAGCTAGGGACACCTTGGACCCCATGGCTCCACCTTTGATTTGTTTGTATATTTTGTCATTAAAGAAAAAAAGTTAGATCTAGGTTAACAAGTGTACAAAGTGAATGAACCTTATTTACAGAAAAATTAGTGTTTTCTAGAAATTGTTGAAATAGTTCCATGCCCTTATTGTGTGGTATGTTTGTATACAGAGCTTCGATATCGAGTGTAATAAGATTGCAATCTGCAAGCGAGTGTAATAAGATTGCAATCTGCAAGTTTTGGTTTAATGTGGTGCAATTTGTTTAAAAATGCCCAAGAATCTTTTCGAAAGGTGTGGATTGTACCAGTGGGTTTAAAACCATGTCAAGATAGTGTGCAAATTTTTTTCTGTCTTAAGTTTTATTGTTTGAAATTATATGTCAAAATGGTGGATCTAATTGTTTTTTATGAATCTTGGGGATACCAAATAATTTACCAAGACAAGGCTGATATACAGACATGAAAAGAGATTCATCTAAGGAGATCATTTCTAGTCGTTTCAGGGATTTATCAACTGCAGTGAAGTGTTTTAAATACTATTTTAGTATCAACAGGTTAAAAAAACAGTTTTGTTAACATAGTCAGTTTGGTCCATGAGGACCAAACCAGTGCCTTTATCTGCATGCATTATGTTTAAAGTTTTACCATTTGTGAGTTCATTTAATGCTTTTCTTTCTGCAATGAAGAAATTATGCCACTTATCAGTATTGTCAGAATAACATAATTCCCTCAAGTCTCTTTCACACACCTTTAAGAATGTTTGAACTGAGGTGTTGAGTACAGGATTACTATAACTTTTAGATCTCATTCGATTCATCAGAAGACGAGTCAAAAAAGTCCGTATTTATATTGGAGCTAAAAGTGGTCTCATTATGTCCCTGTGCATCATCAATATTGTTAAGTAATAGTCTCAGGTTAATTTTCCTGGCGAATAGGCGAAGATCAAAAAGCAGATCTGGTAGAGAGGCACTCTGCGATGGCATAAAATGAAAAACTTTTTGTAGTACTTGTAGTTGGGAAGAAAGATTTCTGCTAGATAAATTAAATACAGCAAAACTCATTTGTCTTGAGGCTTCCTGTATGTTTATCTGAATGGTATTAATATCAGAACAAACGTCTAGAAACATTATGTACAGCGACATCATGTATAGGAATAACATGTGCAGCAGCTACATTTTGAGAGTGAACATAGATTGCAGGAATGATCTGTGTAAGAATATAATAAGCAGGAGTAATAACCTGTGTAAGAATATCATTTAATAGGAGCAATATTTTGTGTATTTTCAGTAAGTGCACGAGTAACTTGACCAGAAGTAACATTTTGTGTACAGAGCTCCTGGTGATGATTCATGAGCCTGCAGTCTGAAAACTTACACCTCTGCCTCTTGTCCCTCCTCAGTTTCTCCACTGCCATTTAAATTCCCTCTCCTGTTGGGGATGTTACTTTGAATACTGTTCTGCCGTGGGACTACATTCTGATGAGGGACTGGATTGCTGGTTGTTGCAGAAATTAGGTTCTGAT